>NC_138770.1:340417251-340549946 GCF_965119305.1 Pelophylax lessonae
ATTTATTAAAAAAGAAAAACTGAAATATCACATGGTCCTAAGTATTCAGACCCTTTGCTCAGTATTTAGTAGAAGCCCCCTTTTGATCTAATACAGCCAGGAGTCTTTTTGGGAAAGATGCAACAAGTCTTTCACACCTGGATTTGGGGATCCTCTGCCATTTCTCCTTGCAGATCCTCTCCAGTTCTGTCAGGTTGGATGGTAAACGTTGGTGGACAGCCATTTTTAGGTCTCTCCAGAGATGCTCAATTGGGTTTAAGTCAGGGCTCTGGCTGGGCCATTCAAGAACAGTCACGGAGTTGTTGTGAAGCCACTCCTTCGTTATTTTAGCTGTGTGCTTAGGGTCATTCTCTTGTTGGAAGGTAAACCTTCGGCCCAGTCTGAGGTCCAGAGCACTCTGGAGAAGGTTTTTGTCCAGGATATCCCTGTACTTGGCCGCATTCATCTTTCCCTCGATTGCAACGAGTCGTCCTGTCCCTGCAGCTGAAAAACACCCCCACAGCATGATGCTGCCACCACCATGCTTCACTGTTGGGACTGTATTGGACAGGTGATGAGCAGTGCCTGGTTTTCTCCACACATACCGCTTAGAATTAAGGCCAAAAAGTTCTATTTTGGTCTCATCAGACCAGAGAATCTTATTTCTCACCATCTTGGAGTCCTTCAGGTGTTTTTTTAGCAAACTCCATGCAGGCTTTCATGTGTCTTACACTGAGGAGAGGCTTCCGTCGGGCCACTCTGCCATAAAGCCCCGACTGGTGGAGGGCTGCAGTGATGGTTGACTTTCTACAACTTTCTCCCATCTCCTGACTGCATCTCTGGAGCTCAGCCACAGTGATCTTTGGGTTCTTCTTTACCTCTCTCACTAAGGCTCTTCTCCCCCGATAGCTCAGTTTGGCCGGACGGCCAGCTCTAGGAAGGGTTCTGGTCGTCCCAAACGTCTTCCATTTGAGGATTATGGAGGCCACTGTGCTCTTAGGAACCTTAAGTGCAGCAGAAATCTTTTTGTAACCTTGGCCAGATCTGTGCCTTGCCACAATTCTGTCTCTGAGCTCTTCAGGCAGTTCCTTTGACCTCATGATTCTCATTTGCTCTGACATGCATTGTGATCTGGAAGGTCTTATATAGACAGGTGTGTGGCTTTCCTAATCAAGTCCAATCAGTATAATCAAACACAGCTGGACTCAAATGAAGGTGTAGAACCATCTCAAGGATGATCAGAAGAAATGGAAAGCACCTGAGTTAAATATATGAGTGTCACAGCAAAGGGTCTGAATACTTAGGACCATGTGATATTTCAGTTTTTCTTTTTTAATAAATCTGCAACAATGTCAACAATTCTGTGTTTTTCTGTCAGTATGGGGTGCTATGTGTACATTCATGAGGAAGAAGAATGAACTTAAATGATTTTAGCAAATGGCTGCAATATAACAAAGAGTGAAAAATTTAAGGGGGTCTGAATACTTTCCGTACCCACTGTATATATATATCCACTTCTGGCCTGGAAGGTTTTGCCCCGTTAATGACCAGGGCATTTTTTGTGATACGGCACTGCATTCATTTAACTGATAATTGCGCAGTCGTGTGGCGCTGTACCCAAATAAAATTGATGTCCTTTTTTTCCCACAAATAGAGCTTTCTTTTGGTGGTATTTGATCCCCTCTGCATTTTTTTTTCTTTGTGCTATAAATAAAACAAAAAAAACAACAATTATGAAAAAAAAACACAATATGTTTTACTTTCTGCTATAGAACATTCCCAATAAAAAAAAAATCAAATTTTTTCATCATTTTAGGCCAATATGTATTCTGCTACATATTTTTGGTAAAAAAAAATCCCAAGAAGTGTATATTGATTGGTTTGCGCAAAAGTTATTGTGTCTACAAACTAGGGGAAAGATTTATGTCCTTTTTTTTGTTTATTTTTTTTTTTTTTACTTGTGATGGCGTGCACTGTTATTGTACTAATGACACTGGCAGGGAAGGGGATGACACCAGGGGCGATCAAAGGGTTAAATATGTCCCTAGGGGGGGTGCTTTCTAACTGTGTGGGGGATGGGCTTGCTGAATGAACACAGAGACCTGTGTTCCTAAATAGGAGGAACACAGGTTCCCTGTGTTCATTACTGACAGAACAGCAGTCTGCCCTGTTTACAACAGCTCCACGGGGAGCAATGCCTGGCGGACATTGTGGCTGCCAGACCCGCAGATTGGCTCCCCCTGTAGCCATTCGGCACACGTGCACCCCCACTAGCGGTCCCGTGAAACAACATACAGGTACATTGTTTTGGGGGACAGTTAATGTTACCTGAGCTGTATTCCAACTAGAAACCTTTAATTTAAATTATAAGTCCACCAAAGTCCAAAAATGTCTATTTATTGTTTTGTGCAATTGTTGAACCTGAAAAGCATTGCAACTGAGTGTGCCACGGGTGCAGTGAAAAGGATTCTGCGGACTCCTTCTTCACCTTTCATACATGGAGCTGGAGGAAGCATCAATGGACTATTAGAACAGAAGTAACTGCGCTTGTGTTAAACTGACAGCACCATCTAATTTGGTGGCAGACAAGACTTGTAGCTCATTCATTTACAAATCTATGTGACTGTGTTCCATTGAAAACTAAAGTCTGTCTGCTGCAGTGCCAGAAGGGACTTTTAGTTAATTTACTCACAGATAAAACAAAAAAAAGAACCCCTGCATGCAATGGGGGGGGGGGGTGTGGTTTGGTGGTGGGGGTGTTGTCTGCTTGCAACCATGATTCATATTATACCCTAAATATGGGTGTGACATGTAACACGGTCTAAAAGGTGGAGTTAGACTTTGACCCATATCTATACATTGTTGAAGTTTATAGTCAGCTCCACCTATTTCTTCTTTGATGTGCAGGCAGATTAATTTCATCAGATTATTTCATCAATAGGCATTCAAATTGTGGTTTTGAAGATTCTCATAGCTTTAGCAAAGAGTGGGCAGGTCTAAAAGATTTCTAACCTCCGATCCAAGAACTAATAGTATTGCATACAGACTGTACATTATAGCAAATGAAAACCCATTTATTGTAAATACCAAATACAATGTAAAAATGAAAATAAGCCTTTTTCAGGTAAACAGAGCAAAGAGTAAGGTAAAAAGAATCAGTCTGTTCTCTACATTGTGTCAAACAAGTGGGGAGAGCCAAATTCATTTAGTGATTTAGGAAACATAATTTAAGTTGGTTTTAATAGATTTGAAAACTTTAACTATAAAATTATAGGGCTAGACACTGCCACTAGGTGCAAAGATGTATTAGGTGGCTTTTAGCTTTTGTACTGTATTTCCCTTTGCACTCCCTTTGTATGGCAATGTAAAGTATGCAAACTACATTCGTCTGTAATAAACCATACCTCTCAATACATAACTAAAGCCTTAATTATAATGGATTCCAAGTATCAAAATCATGAACTATAATCCCTATTTTAACATTTCTGAAAAATCTGAACCTTTCTGTTTATTCTTCGACATGTGGTATTTAGTTTTTTGTTATTTTAATTAAAGCATATGTTTTTACAAATATTACAAAATGATCCTGTGTATTCTCTATTGCAATATATATTCAATAATGACAGCTTGTCTATCTTGCTTTAAGCTTTTCAGGTGTCATCAGATGACCTCTTAAGGCAGACCATTCAACCAGTTTGAATGAAAAAAACTGACACAATTTCTCCATAAACACATGCAAGTTGGATGGGAGAATCCTCCCAGCTGAGCTATTGTATTGTCACAGCAGGGTGACCAGCAGAATACACTAATCAGCATTGAAGGCTAAAGCCTACAGCACAAATTGAGTGGAGAAAATATGACAGGGCAGCTGTACAGAAGTCAGTCAGTAGATCGACATCTATACATCCACAATATCCATACCTGGATCAAAATTTGGCCGCTCCCGGCCTAACCACTTGCCGACCACGGTATAGCCAAAAGACAGATACAGCGTGGTCGTCCAGTTCTGAGAGGCTGTCTATTGCCATCCTCCCAGAACCATGCCACCCTGCATGCCCTCGGGGCACGCATTGGACATGCTGTGTGATCGAGGTAAAGGGTCAATCACAGCGGCTCTTTACCATGTGATTAGCTATGTCCAATCACAGCTTATCACATGTAAACAAATGCCGGTTTTTGGTATCTCCTTTCCTCAATGCTGTCAGTATGTGAGGAGAGGAAAGCTCAACTGGCTATCCTGTGACAGGAGACATGTACACTGATAATCAGGTCACTGATCATAAGTACCCTGATTATCAATGCAACCCCCATCAATGCCAATCAGTGTCCATCAGTAAAGCATATCACTGCCCAACAGCGCAGCATATCAGTGCCCATCAGTGCTGCCTATTAGTGCCCATCAGTGCCACCTATCTGTGTCCATTAGTTCTGCCTTATCAGTGCCTCCTTATTAGTGCTCATCAGTACAGCTTATCAGTGACCATCAGTGCAGCTTTCAGGGCCCAACAGTGCAGCTTATCAATGCCCATCAGTGCCACCTCATCAGTGCCTGTAATGATATCACATACTGGACACACAAAAAGCTGTAGCAAGCGGCCATATTGTTCAGTTATCATAGGTAAGCCATGACAGTCTTGCAGAACAGTTACCCATTTCTGCAGTGAGATTACCCCCTCCCTCCTCCTTTAATTCCTGCAATGCATAGGTTTTACACTTAAAAAGAGCTGTTATCTCAACTCAGAGACATCAGAAACCAGCGCTTAGGCCTGTGCAGAGCTGTAAAAAGCTAATTGAGTCCTGGCAGGATGTCTGTTTCTGCTGTCCAGGCCTATTGTAAAACTATGAAAATGTATTAAAGAAAAAGTGCTGCGCACGTGTGATTTAAAAAGTTTTAAAACTCACATATGGTGTAGAAAACATGTGTGGTTGGAAATACCAATTAAGTGAGTGATTATGCTCAGGTGTAATGTAAATGCTATTCCCACTATCAGTTACACACTCACCTTAAAGAGAGTGATTGGTGCTAGTGGCATAAATACTAATTAACCCATAATAGCTCGCAGATTACAATATTATTTTTACTATCATAAAACTATGACCAAATTCATTAAGGATACCCATAACTAATGGGGATCGTAAAAGACAATCAGAGAGCTCCCAATTCAGAACCTAACGAATCCACACACAATTCATAAACTCAGACAGGGACATGACACAGTAATATTAAGTATAAATTTGAATGAGAAATGTTGTACTAAATGTAATAAGGTCATACATGACCACACTAGCACATATAGAAGGGAAGATAGCTGTCAGCTATTCCCTGGGTGACAAGTTTATCTGAGCTACCCTGTGTTTAGTATCCCTAGATGCGAAATTCAATGCTGAACAATAATTTATCAGTTTCAAGAATGCAACCGGTATATATTGGATAATATGAATAGTGGTATAAAACTGTCTGTAAGGGAGGGACCTGATATTGTCATAAACAGCAGGCATCTGTAAAAACCCCTTTGATCCCAGAGAAAAAGGGAGATGCCTAACCAGTTGAGAGAGTTCTCATGGTACCATCAAAGCAGGAACATATGTCAAGTTTGAGAACTGATAACACCTGACTTATCGACTGAACTCTGATAACACCCAGGTTTTTGAATGCAAGTATTCTTCCTCCTCATTCTACCTTATTTTTCTATTGCTGGATTTCTTTGAAATACCTTTTTTTCTGTAAATATTTTATTTGCACCAATTTTGACCTTTTCATTATTAAAATCATATTTTGTTAACCCTGTCCCTAAGCTCTTAATGCAAGCTAACAAAGAACCTGTCTCTTGAAGAGTACTACTGTATAGAATAAATTCTATGAACATACCTGTCTGTGAAGACAGAGTGTGTTACAGAGGAATATTTTACAATCATAATTGGTATTGCTAAAATTACGAGTTTCCCAGAGTGGGTGGTGGCAGTTAAAAGAGTTAATTGCTTAATTAGCCCAGTGGCAATCGCTCTCAGGCTGCTAGCATCTAGATTGTGGTCTCACAAGCTGGAAAATCTTTGTACAGGGTGCAGCTGAGAGTGGCAGCATTGTTATGTAAGTGACAGCGCGGTGTGAGATTGGCTGGTCCTTTGTCACCAGTTAGTGAGAAGGACAGGGATCTGATACCTACGTCCGTCCCAGTGCCCACCAGTGCCACCTCAACAGTACAGCCTCATCAGTGCACCTCAGCGCAGCCTGATCAGTGCCCATCAGAGCAGCCTCATCTGTGCTCATCAGAGCAGCCTATCAGCGCCCATCAGTGCATCCTATCAGTGAAGCCCCAGCAGTGCACATCAGCAAAAAAGAAAAATTATTTATTTGCAAAATTTTAAGTTTTTCTTTTTTTTTTCAAAATTGTTGGTCATTTTGTTTCATTTTTCATTTGTTTAACAAAATAAATACTGGCAAAAGAAAGCTCTATCTGTCTCCAAAAAATGATAAGAATTTAATTTTGGTACAGTCTTGTATGATCGCGCAATTGTCATTCAAAGAGCAAAAGCACTGAAAGCTGAAAATTTGCCTGGTGAGGAAGGGGATGAAAGTTCTCAGTATGCAAGTGGTTAAGATAACTATCAGTTTAAATATCTATCAGGGTGGTCAGAAACCTTTGGTTGATAAATTGCGATTTACTATAAAAATGAAGTAAATAGAGCATTTTAAGGAGTTCATTAGACAGATACGAGCACAATATAGTATAAGCATACTGTGAGTGTTAGTGGAAAATACTTTACATTAGTCTAATTGCTTACCGCAGAGTCGTAGACCAAATATACATTATATTATCAAAAGTATTGGAACGCCTGCCTTTTGAATTTTTGACCATTCTTCCTGAAGCGCATGTGAGGTCAGGCACTAATGTTGGACGAGAAGGCCCTGCACGCAGTCTCTGCTCAAATTCATCCCAAAGGTGTTCTATCAGGTTGAGGCAGGCCAGTCAAGTTCCTCCACCCAAAACTTGCTCATCCATGTGTTTATGGACCTTACTTGTTGCATGTTGGAACAGGAAGGGGTCCTCCACTAACTGTTCCCACAAAGTTGGGAGCATGAAATTGTCCAAAGTGTATTTAAATGCTGAGAGTTCCCTTCACTGGAACTAAGGAGCCAAGCCCAACCCCAGAAAAACAACCCCGCACCATAATCCCCCTCCACCAAATGATTTGCGCTAGTGCACAAAGCAAGGTTCATAAAGACATGGATGAGCGAGTTTGGAATAGAGGAACTTGGCTGGCCTGAACAGAGTCCTGACCTCAACCCGATAGAACACCTTTGGGATGAATTAATGCGGAGACTGCGAGTCAGGCCTTCCCTTCCAACAACAGTTTCTGACCTCACAAATGCAGTTCTGGAAGAATGGTCAAACATTCCAATAGACACACTTCTAAACCTTGTGGACAGCCTTCCCAGAAGAGTTGAAGCTGTTATAGATGCAAAGTGTGGGCAGACTCAATATTACCCCTGACAACTTTAAACGTATGGCGAAACATGTTGGGTGGGACCAGACATGACGTCACTACGCTCTTTCAGCCACCTCGTACATACTAGGAAGACTGCAGCTTGTCTCTTTTCTATTGGAAGGATGTTTTACGCGTGTTATCTTTATCAAGCTTCTAAGTGCATTACCTTTTAATAAATGTTTATTGACTGATTGGGATGCGCTATGATCTGTTTATTCCTTTACTATTCTGGGAATCATTTTATTTGGATATACGCCTGAATACATATTGCTGATGATTGCCATATCGTGGATACTTACCTGACAAAAGCGCTGTGGGCCTTTCTATTAGTTTGGAGTCCACCGGTCTTCTGGTATGCAGCCATTTCTTTATTATATGTTGGTAGCTGCACGTCAGGTGGATGGATCACCGAATCAACTGCTACATGCACATTGGGAACTATGGTGGTATGGATCACGGAACTCTCTTTTTTTTAACATATCAATAATTTTTTTGGACATTACACGTTTTGTTTGATAATTTTTTATGCTTATTCATGGACTTTTCATGAACTTTTTTCACTTATCCTGATTCAATTCAAGTTGTATATATGTTTTTTTATGCTTTTAATTTTTATGTATTCACTTATATTAATTATGCTATTTTGATATCTATGCACTTGGCACTTTATTATCATGTTTCAAAATTTTTAGCGCTGCACTTTATTTGTATATTTTGTATGGGTTTGTCTGTTGGCCTGTACTGGCTGCTATTTTTTGTTATTCATTTAGCACAGGTTTTTCTGGTTTTTTTTTTGATTTCCCAGAAGAGTTGAAGCTGTTATAGATGCAAAGGGTTGGCCAACTCAATATTGAACCCTACGGACTAAGACAGGGATGCCATTAACGTTCACATGCGTGTGAAGGCATATGTCCCAAAACTATATAGATAGATAGATAGATAGATAGATAGATAGATAGATAGATAGATAGATAGATAGATAGATAGATAGATAGATAGATAGATAGATAGATAGATAGATAGATAGATAGATAGATAGATAGATAGATAGATAGATAGATAGATAGATAGATAGATAGATAGATAGATAGATAGATAGATCACTAAAAGAGCACAACACTCTTTAAATGCTCATAGAATTTTTATTCAACAAAATAATAACATAGGAACACGCAGGAACTCTTCTTCTTTATTCAAATAGTTTTTATTAAATGCACACAATAAAAATGCAGAACAAACCTACATGGTTGGAGAACAAAAACATTAATTACAGAGTCAGCAAAGTAGAGAACAATTGGGTTATACAATTATAATAGACTGCCATATTATCTTTGTTTCTATCACTTTATCATATACATAGCCATGTAGTGACATCTAATCGGGAGGGGGGGGGGTATAGGTCCCTCGAGCTCTGGCACCCCAATGGGAACAAACTGTGCCCTTGGCCCCGGAGACCACACCACCCTGGTAACCTTATTTCCAAGCTTAGATCCTCATCCCAATGCGGGACAGTCTTGTTATGTGGCAAGTGCTACTGGCAATAAGTCGTCCATGAAGGTAGTCTAATATTATAATGCTAAACTTCACTCCTTGACTGAAGGAGAGTGAGAGAACCACAATTGTGTACATCAGTTAAAACAGAGAGAATGAAGAGTAACAGAAACTATGGAAGAAGAGATAGTATTGGAAAATAAGAGACGAAGAAAAGGGAGGGAAAGAAAGGGAAAAGAGAGAAAGGGAAAGAAAGGGTCTGGCACTACTTAGCAACAAAAAGGTTATACACATTCATTTCCAAACAGTTGCACTTCTACACATCGGATACCAGTAATTCAAGGGCAGAGTATTTATGCATCCCACTTGGGGAATGAATGGAGCCAGCAGCTCCAAGGCTCCTCAAACCTCCTAACTGTATCTGTACTATAGGCGAAATATTTTTCATGTTGGGCTGCTGCATTCACTTTATTAATAACTTAAGATACATTTGGGGTGATATCTGACCTTCAGGGAACCCTTCTTTAAGGTCAAGGTAAAATACAATATAACAAGGAGAGTTGAAAACTAACCACAAGAGGAAATGCATAATTGGACCAATTACAACTAAAATACCATGCCTGACATGATTGTGAATCAAACATAACAACACTGCATAGTAATAACAATCCCACTTCACATAACAGATATTATAGGGCTGCTTTGCTAGAGGCAAAGTGGCTGTTCACTTAGCAAAAGCATTTTCATTTTGCAAGGAAATTTTACCTTAACTTAGTAATTGAGGTGAGGCTTTGCTGACTTCCGCCATCCAATCATGTGCAAGCAAATCTGAGTTTTCTTACTATCTTTAGTTGTGGTTTTATATTCTTTGTAAAGTAAATTTTCGCCACACTCACTAAGCTAATTGAAAATTCCCTTCCAGTACTTATTTTAGTAAATAAGATTCTATGTGTCTCATTGACATTGCACTGCTACAGTCTACATAGAGTAACACTTACAGTATATCGACATCACAAGTAGCAACTTGTCCTGGAGATCCAAAAGAGACAAGACAAGTTGACAAAAGCATCACATAAATAAATATAGATCAAATTCATTATTTAGTCCTTGTGGGCGTAGGGAGGATAACTTGCCTATCTACCAATTTCCTAGAAGCCCCTTCTGCTTCCACGAACATTGTCTTAAATCATAAACCAGATATTGATTTTCCTCCACTCCCTACATATAGATCATCAGTCTTTCCTGATACCATATGCATGGCATGAGTATGTTTTATAGGATAAATACATATCAGTGCATATAGACATATTTAATAAAACATCTGCTGCACTGTTAGTTTCAATCAGTACGTTATATCTGAAAAAGTATTATTTGGGAGTCCTAAAGGGCATCTAAGCACAAGAACAAAAATATACATTGGAACAATAATCAAATTTGAAAACAGGCCTCAAAGCTGGAGCATTCAAGTTTTTTGGATAACAACATTACAGCATTCTTGGCTATGTCACCCAATTTTCTGGTTTCAACCTTTTGTTGCGCTACATCCTCAGCAAAACAAGAAGCTTTTACTGTGCCCTCTTGGAATACAATCTGGATGATATACCACACTCATTTGTCCATGGAAGAAGTGGATGATTCAGTATATTGTTGATCTGCTACTCTCCAGGTGTCATAGTGATTGTCGGAATAACTATTTCACTTACAGATCCTTTTAAGGAACTGCTGCTATTCTGAAAGAGTACTACCACTATTGTTGTATGATTATTCTATCCTTATCTGTATATTTGATATATGTTTCTTGATTCATTGATTTATACTTTAGGATGTATTTATATATGTTTTGAAGACCATTTTGAAAGTATTGTGGGTTTTAGTAGGTATCCATTTACTTGCAAAAATTTTTTATTTTGTAAGACATAAGTAGAATAATAACATACAATCTCAGGAAATATTGCATAAGAAAGGTATACAATGTGGCATATACAGAGCCCACTCGGTAAGGGAATTCGGGGCGATAACAATGGCAACAATGCAAAACGAGAAAGGCATGGTTACTAATACAGTATTACTCAAACGTCCGAGGATCAGATCAGAGTCCCAGCCCGTAAGGTATCCATTTATTTTGAGCTTGTGTCTGTGTGTCTTTAAACACTTGACCTCTAGAAGGTTTTACCCCCATCACGACCAGGCCATTTCTTGCAATATGGCACTGTGTTACTTTAACTGACAAGTGCGTAGTCATGCGACACTGTACCCAAATAAAATTGATGTCCTTTTTTATTCATACAAATAGAGCTTTCTTTTGGTGATATTTAATATATTGGTGGTTTTTATTTTTTGCGCTAATTTCTTCCTCAATGTAGGACAATATGTATTCTGCTACATATTTTTATTATAAAAATCCCAATAAGCGTATATTGATTGGTTTGTGCAAAGGTTATAGTGTCCAAAAATATTGGATATTTTAATGATTTTTTTTCTATTTATTATTTTTTTTTACTAGTAATGGCGGTGATCAGCAACTTATAGCGGGACTGTGATTTTTGGACGGACAAACCTGACTGACACTTTTGACAATTTTTTTTTTTTTTTTTTTTAATAAACGTTTTTTATTGAGAAGAGTAAAAATGAACATTAACAAGTGATGACATTATAACACAGTCAGCAGTATCCAATACAAAATAACAGCACACATCAAAAAGCACCTTAGACTATACCTAGGAGCAGTAAGATGTCATCTGTGATAAGTACTAAGATATAAACAGGCCTGCATCGACCCATCCAGGTAGAATATACGGCACGGAAATCAGTAGAACCAATCAGATTAGGAGGGCCAATGCGACTCGGGTAAAGACCCCAGCCGCATGTGCCCAAGCCAGTGTGTAGTGCTGTTAAGATCAATCATACGGGGTATTGGGAATCCACTGGGTAGGGTAGTAATAAGGAAGGGAAAGGGATCTGTCCCCTCTAACTGGAGATACGTGTAGTGAGGCGTTCAGGAGGCAAAAAGGTGACAATCTTTTGAGGAGCACCCCCGAAACGAACACCCCCGAGGGGAACACGCTGTGTCCAGAACCAGAGGCGCATCGTCCACATACGCGAATGGACCGGACCTCGCTAAGAGAAGGTGCGGTTGGTGACAGGAGGCAGGGGGGGGTTACGGAAAGAGAGAAGGTATTGGCGTGCGCCAGAAGCGTCGTGGGACAATATGTGGAGGGAACATTGGCAGAAAAAGAGGGGATAGTAGGGTAGAGATAGTAAAGTAAGAGCGAGGAGTATAAGGGAGACAGGAGCTGGGATGGGAAGGAAGAGAGGAGCGCGGGCGCACTCCCCCGAAGGACGACCGGGATGTAAGTAGGGTGTGGTAAGTGCAGAGCAGACTAGGCATTCATTAGGCGGCGGTATTCATCCGATGCAGCAAACTCAATCCACGGGGTCCAGATGTCGTAAAATTTGGAGGGGGTGTCAAGGGCTTGAAAAGTGAGATCTTCCATACGGGAGACCCTTCCCACCCTCCACAGCCAGTCAGCCACAGTGGGTGGGGAAGGAGACAGCCAGAAGCAAGGGACGCACATGTTGGCGGCGGAGATCAAATGAAAGACCAGGGACCTCCTATACGTTCGTTGTGGAAGGGAGGAATGATGCAAGAGGAATTGCGCCGGGCTGAGGTCCGGAGTAAAGGTGGTGATACGGGATATGAGGGCATGTATAGTCTTCCAGAAAGGCTGGATCCGAGGGCAGTCCCACCAGATATGTAGGAGGGAACCTGTGTGAAGTTGACAACGCCAGCAAAGGGAGGGGAGATCGGCCGAAATTTTTTGTAAGAGCTCAGGCGTCCTGTACCAGTGTGCGAAGATTTTAAAACCAGTCTCCTGCGTGAGGACGTTCCTGGAACCCTTGTGGATGTGAAAGAAAATACGATCCCAGTCATCATCCGACAAGGTTTTGGCCGAAATCTCCTCCCATTGAGCCCATAACTGGACAAGGCGAGGGGGTAGCGGCATGGAGAGGATGGAGTACAGAAGGGAGATAAGATGCCGTTGTGGGTCCGACGATCCACAAAGGGTCTCAAAAGGAGTGAGGGCTCTAGACCAGCAAGAGGTGTCGGGGGTACGGAGCAGGAAGTCTCTGAGCTGCAAGTAGTTGAAGAAACGCAATCGGAAGTCAGGAAATTTCTGCGCCCAATCTGGATGGGAGAGCAACTTGCCCCCTAGAAAGCAATGTTCGGCCCTGCACGGGGCGGCGGAGACAGCGCCCTGCGGGGGGAGGAAGGAAAGGCCCGGAGGGAAGTCCGGGTTATGGATAAGGGGTACCATAAGGCCAGGTGATGAGGCCAAGTGCAAGGTCTTACATAACTTGCGGAAAATCGTGATCGTGGGGTTGATGGCCGGGTGTTTGTAGCATGATGATGGGAAAGAAGCGGATGAGATCCAAGGCAGGTATTGTATGGGGATGGGGGAGAAGGACTCCTCCAACGTAACCCAATCTTTGACATGACGATGTTTGTGCCAGTCCACCACCCTCGCCAGATGGCAGGACCAGTAGTACTTCTGAAGGTGCGGCAAGCCCAGGCCACCCACTGCCTTCGGAGCAGTCAATACGTCCCAGGACAGTCTGGGGCGCTTCGAGCGCCAGATGAAGGTCGTGCATGCCGATCGATACGATCGAAAGAATGCTGGGGGGAGTTTCAAAGGGACGGCCTGCATAGTGTAGAGGAGCCTGGGAAGGACGTTAATTTTAATCACCGCGACCCTGCCGAACCAGGAGAAGGAGCCAGACTCCCACTTGGAGAGGTCAACTTTAATAGATTGCACTAGCGGCAGGTAATTGCATGAATACAAATCAGTCAGATTTGCTGGGATCTGGGTGCCCAGGTATGTGATAGCACAGGGTTCCCAGTGGAAGGGGAAATTATCCTTACAGAATTGCACCTTGCAGGGCGGGAGGGAGATATTCAGGGCCTCTGATTTTGCGTAATTTATTTCGAGATTGGAAATAAGGTAAAAAGCGTCAAGATCCCGAAGAAGGTTGGGTAGGGAGACAGCGGGGTTGGTCAAAAACAACAAAATGTCGTCGGCGAACGCCGCCAACTTATAGGTTTTATGGGCTATCGTTACACCGTTAATATCGGGATTGGAGTTAATGCGGCGGAGAAGGGGTTCAAGGGTGATAATATATATCAACGGGGAAAGGGGACATCCCTGTCGGGTCCCATTCGACACGGAGAAGGCGTCCGACAGGCCTCCGTTGACCCGCACCCTAGCCGTGGGTGACGAGTAAAGGGCTTGTATAAAATTCAACATGCGGCCGGAGATGCCCAGAGACTCCAATGCTGCAGTCATGTAGTCCCAGGCAACCCTGTCGAACGCCTTCTCCGCGTCGAGCGATAGAAAGAACCCCGGCGTACCGGAGGACGTCAGCCAATGGTGGATGCTGAGGGCCTTGAGAGTGTTATCCCGGGCCTCACGGCCCGGGACAAAACCCACCTGGTCAAGTGCGATGACCCCAGGAATGTGGGGTAGAAGGCGATTCGCCAGCACCTTGGCATATAATTTGATGTCAACATTGAGGAGGGATATTGGCCTATAATTGGAAACCAAGGAAGGGTCCTTACCGGGTTTAGGAATGACAGTGATGTGGGCTTCTAAGTAATCTGGGTGCAAAGTAGGGGAATCAGAAAAGGAGTTAAAGGCGGCCAGCATCGGGGATGTAAGAATATCCCCGAAAGTCCTGTAATATCCCACCGTCAGGCCATCCGGACCCGGGCACTTCCCCGGCTTAAGTTGTTTGAGTGCAAACTGCAACTCAGAGGAGGCAATAGGAGCATCAAGTTCCACCAGGGCGTCTGGCGAAAGGGGGGAGGGGAATATTTCTGCAGAAAATTCTTAATGTTCCTGGCTCTATCGGGGGGGGGGGGCAGCGGGATCAGGGGGGCCCAAATTGTACAATGTACGGTAGTAGGTAAGGAATTGGCGGGCAATAACAGCGGTAGAAGTGACCTTCCCGCCACGCGGGTCCGTAATCGAGTGGATTGTCCTAGCCGCCCGTCGTGCCTGAAGTGCTCTGGCAAGGAGTCTGCCCGATTTGTTGCCGCAATCATAGAACAATCGTTGCTGCAGTGCAAATTTGCGTTGCGTTATAAAGCCCATTTCCGAGAGGAGGTCCTGACGGGTCTGGGTCAGTTCAGTCAAGGTATGTGAGGCCAATGTGAGTTTGTGCGTGCGTTCCAGGGAGTGGATGCGCTTGGTAAGGGTAGCGATGCCAGCACAGCGTTCCTTATTGCGTTTCGCGGCTAAGGCAACAAATACGCCCCTAATGGTGCACTTATGAGCCGCCCACACCGTGGCGGAGGTCACATCTGGCGTGGTATTACAAGTGAAGTACTCTCGAAGAAGTCAGCTTGGCAACATACACCGGGTCGGACAGTAAGGAGTTGTCCAAACGCCAGGAGCGGGATCGACCTGGATCGGGCCGCAGGGACAAGGAGACAGAAACAGGGTGGTGGTTGGACAGAAACATAGGATCAATGGACACAGAGAGCAAGGAAGAGAGAGCAGCCTGCGAGATGAAGATATAGTCAATTCTAGAATATTTATTATGTGGGTGCGAGAAATATGTGAAGTCCCTGGTGTCTGGGTGCAGCGTTCTCCATGCGTTGTGTAACAAGAGGTCTCTGAGTAGAGTTTTAATCGCTCGCAGGGCTGAGTACGGTAGTGAAGAGGAGCCCGAGGAAACATCCAAGAGGGGGGACAGGGCTACATTAAAATCTCCCCCCACTACCAGAGTACCTGCCTGAAATTCAGTCAGACGAAGAAGCGTTGCTTGGAAAAAAGGTACAAGGCGTTTGTTTTTTTTTTTTTGTTTTTTTTTTGTTTTTTTTTAAAAGCCCGTAGCGTGTGAAACACACTCAAAAGACTTCACCCGGTGCATAAAAAAGTGCACACACACAAACATGAGGAACACAAAAAGTGCACAGAGTGTGCAAACAAATGGTCATTCCCTCCGAAGAGGTAGGACCCGAACCTCGATCCCCCGGGGCGCAAGACTCCAGACAGGGATATAAGGCACTCATGGTCTGTCTGGCCAAAACCAGACTGACCCCGTTCTTCAGGGGGACTGCCGAAACAGCCCCCACCGAGTACTAAGTGGGGCTCCCCCGAAGGGAGACCCCATGAGAGAGGGCAGACCAAGCCAAAAGGCCACCCCCTCCCAAGACTCAAGGCAGGGCCCGAGGACCCACACCCTACAAGTCGTGCAGGTGAAAAAAAAGGTGATAGAAAAGTGACAAACTACAAAGAAAAAAACACACACAAACAAAAAGGTGGGGGAGGGGAAGTGGAGAGGTGAATTAGTGCCTAAGTGAAAAACAAAGGCAGGCCTTCCGGCCGGAATAAATATTCCTCTGGTCGAAGCCAAAAGGCCTTGCCCAAGAGGCAAGTGCTTAAAAAAGTGTGCGTAGGTGCAGTGACCATGGTGCCGAAAAACTCAAGGCGAGCTGCCCCTCACCAGTGAGAATTAAGGCACCCCTGGGCTGCCACCCCAGGGGCACATACACTACGGGCTTTCTCTACCCCGGCCCAAAGGCCAGACCAAGTGTAGCCCTTACCTACCAGGAGGCATCAGAACTTTAGACAGCTTAGGGTGAGCCTACCTTCAACTGGGGACAAGCCTTTTGCAAGGCCAGATTCAACCCAGGAGGAAAGGCCCTCCCACCGCCATCCGCCGTTCCTTACCAATCACATCCAGGAGCAGTACTAACCAGTCGGACAAGCTGGTTTTCTCGCTCCCTTCAAACTGGTAGGGGCGGACCCATTCAAATCAGGAAGGCATTGGAACCATCCGGCTTTCTCTGGTTTGGCCTACTCCGGTCCTCCAGTTACGCCCAGAGCGCCCCGGTTAACTTCGGCCACCACCGATACTAACCTTCAGGTTCCATTCCAACACTGATAAGAACAGATACTACACTTGATCTTAGCCAAAAGGCCGAGAAGCAATGTGGGAGTCGGGTTAGACCGATGCACTGAGTCAGTAAAGGGCTGAAGCACGTCTACAAAGCAGCGTGATCGATCATTCGGGACAGAGGGAGGACAAGTCAGAAGCAGCCAAAACAGGGGGTGGCTGAACAAACAAACATAGGATCCATGTTCAAAAGGGGGTGTGTAGCCGGCTCTATGAGTAGCGGGCATTTAGGAAGAGGGCAAGGGAGCAAACAGAGCAGACAGGGGTGATACTCGCCAGACGGTCCAGGGCGTCCATCTCATCAGTTCCCCTTACGGGGTTTTCTTTGCTGAGGTGGTTTCGTGGGACTCCCCATCAGCGAAGGTATCTGCAAGGCCGCCAGGGGTCTAAGCGGTGAGGGCGAACGAGGACGCCTGAATCGGGAGTCATGAGCCTCCATAGGTTCTTCCCTTGGTGCAGAAGCCGCCGGCGGTCCTCCTCGGAAGGCGGCGTACCAATTAGGGACATCGATCAGTGGGAGACCCATGGCGCCACAGAAGTGCGGGAGATCCTCCGGGACCCTTAGGAGTGTCGTGCGACCCTGCACAGTAGCTGACAGGCAGAAGGGGAACTTCCATTTATATGGGATCCCCTTCACCCTCAGGGCCTCCAGTAAAGGGCGCAGATCCCTGCGATGCTGCAAAGTTATGCTGGAGAGGTCTTGATAGATGTGAATAGCAGCACCGTCATGTTCCAGATTGGCCCTGTTTCTGGCTTTATGGAGAATCTCTTCCTTCAGCTTATAATCCACCAGGCAGCAGACCACGTCCCTGGGGGTGTCCTCATCCCTACCCCGCGGACGTAGCGCACGATGTATGTGCTCCATATCAATGGGGGACTGCAAGGGTCGGTCAAGGAGGGTGTTGAAGATACCCGTGACTGCTGGGGCGACCATGTCGGGTTCAACAGATTCGGGGAGACCACGTACCCGCAAATTATGACGCCTACCCCTATTGTCCAAGTCTTTCATGTGCCTTTGGAGATCCCTCAACTGCAGTGAATGAGAGTCCACAGCGCGTGTGACAGACCGGAGCACCCTGTCATGCTGTGCAGTGACTGTCTCTATCCCCTGTACCCGGCCGGTCAGACTCCTCATCTCCTCTCTCAGGTCCTGGATTGCAGAGCCTAGCGTGTCCTTGATATCGGCTGCCACTACACGGAGGTCAGCCATCGTCAGTGTGGGCGGAGGAGGAATGAGCAGAGCGGGTGCTTCGGTTCCCCCGAGGCGGTTGCTGCGGCATAGGAGCGGGGCGGCTGTGGGGTTTGCGATGCGGGAGGCGCCACGTTGCCTGTGGGCGCCATGTTGGATCCCTGCGTCCTGAACAGTTTGGGGATGCTTTGGCTCAGCCGAGCTCCGGTGTCCCTCGGCGAGCGTGAGCGGGTGGCGGAGGAGGCCCGGGAAGTAGATCCCATAGCTGTCGGGTGTAGAATCGCTGCTGGCTCTCCAGATTATGGTAGTTGGTGTCCGTGGCGGCGGGAGCTCAGGAGTCAGGCGGCCGTCTCCATGCGAGGTCAGACCACGCCCCCTTTGACAATTTTATGGGAACCAGTGACACAAATACATGGATCAGTACTAAAAATATGCACTGCCACGGTACTAATGACACTGGTGGGGAAGGGGTTAACATCTTGGGTGATAAAGGGGTTTAATGTTTGGCCAACATGTGTAACTGTGTACCGTGTGAGGCGTTTTTAATAAGCAATGTTACGTTTTTTTAACTAACTGCTGTCAGAAGAGATCCCTGTGTTTGTTTACCTACACACGGCTCTCTTCGGTAATCTCCGGAGCCGAACGTCGTTTGCCAGCGACCAACCAGTGGCTGGTACTCACTGATTGGTTCATGCTGCAGCCAATCACAGCACAGCTGGGACAGTGCGGGCATGCAGGTGCACTCCCTAGCCTGGCGTGCAGATCACATACTAGGTAGCGCAGCGCAGGAGAGCTGCCTTGCTGCTGTATATGTACTGTATACGGTCGGTAGTTGGTTAAACCTTCTACTGTATGTAATAAAATGTATTTATATATTTAGCTGCAAAATATTCAGATATTTTACCTTTATATTATTGTTTTCTTTAACTAAACTGTATATCAGACTTTCCATGGAAGCCCTAAAAGTATATATAGACATTGTGTCTAAAATATATATTGCTCTTTACTAGTCTACAGATATGATGATACACTCGTTTTTTAGGCTTTTCTTCCTTTATTTTCACCTGGTAATTTCTGCAAATGACACACTTCCTGTCCTAGGGTGGCAAAACGCACTCACTGTATTGCTTAATGGAGCAGGCTACTGTTTTTGGAATGCAGGCCCCTTTTTTCCTAATTGTCATAAGTGATAGGTGCTCCTCTCTCTCCTTTAGTTTAGGCATGTGAATGCTATCTAAGAAGGCTCTTCTAGGAAACAAATGCAAAAGGGACACACAATTTTTGGCCCATATAGATAACATTTTAAACTACCCCCTCCATAACTTCTATCTCTTTTGTGTGGCTGCAGCAACATAATGTAATCAAAATAAATCTATACTGACTACCAACCAAGGTAACACTACATCTGTTACACTACATCGGTAGTCAGTATAGATTTAGTAGGCCTATACAGAACACCCACTCATCATGTGGCAGTGCACATGCTTGAAGTTAGACCTCCTGGTCAGCTATCTTCGGGCATTGCTCATTTCCAGCCTTGCTCTAGTTCTCTCTGCCTTGCTACAGCCCAGAATTTCCATGTTCCTTTTTTTTTATAATTCAGTCATGATTCTTCAGGGCACTTATTTGTTACAGTCCTATTCAGCTCTGTTCAGGCTTTTCCCATTTTGAAGCCTTGTTCCAGCTCTCTCTTCTGTGCTACAGCCCAGGATTTCCTTGTGCCTTTTCTTACATTTCTTTTCTGATTTCCAATTAAGGCATAACATGTTAAGGATGCTGGGAGTGTCTTTGCTATGTCTTCTTCCAAGCTACCCCAGAGCAATAATACTGAAGTCTGGTGTTGTCTGATTTTTGCTGACCCAGAATATCTGACTGCTTTTTGTCTTCTGTTCTGTCCTGTCTACTGCTTAATGGGGCAATCCTAAGGGTCTTATCCCTGGCCAAGCTTTTGTCTCTTCCCAGGAGGCACTGTAACACCTGGTGATTATGTTTTCTCCTATTTCCCATGCATACAAATGTAGAATTTAAAAAAAATGCAGTACAGTATATTGAGTCAATTACATTTTTCTACACAATGCTTTCTATTCTGTTATGTTGCTCAAATTTTAGTATTTTTTGGATTTTATCCATTGCCAGATGATCTTAGTAAATGTTTTAGCAGGGGATTTTATATCTTTTAGTTTAGTCATAAAAGTAACGTGAATTAATTATAGAATCTTCGGGAAGTAGACCATTGTTAAAAGCATGCATCTGCCTTAATCATTTAAAATGCTTGGTATAAAACTACATAAACTCTTGTATTATAGCTTAAATTGCCTGAATAATATTCAGCCTAGTCATTTGTGTGTTTTTTTTTCTTTTTACATTATGAATAAAGACATTTTTATTAAAATATTTAAATACTGCACACTGGCAAAACCATTAAACCACACCAAAAGCAAAAACTGACTGAAAGTATACCAAGCCAGAGCCTTATTTTTTTAGCTTTGATAAGAGTGGTGCAGGGTTCGATCCTTTCAGGTTTTTATTACAGTTTATGTAGCCACTAGACTTATTCATCCATTGCTCCCCACTGTCATTATGATTAAATGTCTGGAAAAAAATAAATAAATAAAAATTTGAGTTGTCACTAGCATAACATAATAGGCATTACATGGTGAGGGTGGTAATTCTTCATTCTACCATGAGTTAGGAGAACTGGTAAGATATCCTTTGTTCAAAGCGAGTAGCATGAACTAGTTTATTTATCTTGATCTTTGGGGCAAAAACAGACGGTATCCAAAATAACTTGTTCAGCAAGAAGGATAAAGACAGATCAGAAGATTTCCGGAAGCAAGCATGAAGAAAGGCAGGCTAACATATGCATGTATAAAAATGTGTTTGCTTCAAATGTCCATGTAGTTATGTAATACAATCTTTTTGTATATATATATATATATTTTTTCTGTTTAAATCATTTGTATTCATTTTAACAAGTAGCTAACATGCTAATGTTCCTCCCACACCCAATTTTTTAAATGATAAAAGATGACTTTTCATTATGATAATTTGGGGAATCTTAATTAAAATGACATTCAATATTCCCATATTAAGACAATTCCTTCACATTTACATTTGCTCGATCATTTTTTGGATATCTGTTTTTTTGCAGTAATGATATACTAATACTTGATTGTTTTTGAGCTACAGTATATTACATGTACATATATATGTACATATGTTTTTCTAACATGTCTCATAGGACCAATCTTTAAACGTGTTTTTTCTATACTTAGCAAGAATAAGGAAAGGGATTGTATGCTGCCATGGAGATGCACCAGAAAAGGAAAAATAAATTATATAACAGAAACATTTTACATTTTCCTGATACAGCATACAATACATGTTGGAATGTAAAAGTTAACTACTTATAGTGTACAGAGATAGTGTTTTTTTAAATTTCACCATTGTATAAACAACAGGATTCAAATTGGCTCCAATGACACTTTGATTTGCCTTAATATTTGTATGCAAATCTATCTGATTTCTGAAGAATCATGCAACACAAGAATGCAATTGGGATTCATGAATTGCATAAAAACCAAAAAGAGTGGATTATTCTGCATGCACATATTTCAAGAAACCTATTTGTGGGCCAGAATAGCCTGTTTAACCCCAAGGACTCCTCAATAATGTAAAACTACACCAGCAGTACAATTAGACCTAATTAGGCCAGCTGTTCTGGAAATCCAGTGATCAACTGTTCATATTAGTAATGATGTTCATATCAGTAATGAATGTTGTGCTAGTTTGCTTGCACATCAAATGTATAAATAATGTTTCTTTTGTGCCTTCTGTTCTGATAAGGTGTACTAAGATGTTTCTGTGTGTGTGTCAACATTTTACTTGAAAAAAGAAACAAAAGTAATATGACAAGCTTGCCAAGCAATGAAATGCACTTTCACCAAGCAAAACAGTAGGTCAAAAAGACCTGCACACCATGCTGTCCAAGCAAACTAAGCAGAATATGGCATTTATGTTTGAAACCTCTTTTCCAAGCAGCAGAATATGAAATCCTGTATGTGCCACAAACTTCATTTTTATTTTAAATGTGCCTTCGTGTTGCTGACATTTAGATTCTGTATCATATAATCCATAGCAAACTACTCTACTAAGTGAATTGCTGTGGTGTGTGCATGCATATCTGCCTGCATCGAGGGAACTCAGAAAATACCACAAGGATATGATTTGAGTATCCATGCATCATTTATGAGTTTTTGGCATCTTTTTGCATATTTTCCTGATTTTGTCTACTAAATAGTTCATCTAACAGTGGTGGCAAACAGTAATCCTTGAACAAAATCAAATGAAGAGACAAGTAGTCAACTTATATATTCATGTTCTGAGGTTTGTCTAAAAGTGGTGGCATTTTCTTCACTTTTCTGTAAGCTTTGAACTTGTTAAGAAGTTTCAGGAGAATTATAGCAAGATAAAAAGTCTTACATGCATCTCACACTGTTTGTTTAATGAAAGACATCACCTCTCTATTGTCATATTCCCTTCCTCTCTTGATTTTCTAAAGCAGTATTCACAGACCATTTTATGTGACATAGCTCTATGCCCATGCACCCCACAATGATCTATGCCTGCTTTTTAGCTATGTTTAAATGAAGAGGAGGCTGATATCGTGCTGTTGAGAAAATGTTCTGCAATGCCTATAGTGAGGAGGCTTACGTCATTTGTTGCATGAAGAAAAGCATTTATATCTAAAGCTGTTAGAGAAGAAAGATTCATATCTTTTAGACTTGCTGAGATATTCTCGGATGACATGGCTGAAAAGTTATAGGGAATGGTCAAATGTGTAGTTTATTAAAGAAAAAGAAATGGGAACTTATTAAAAAAAGTATTTAGTAAAAAATATTATTTATCTATTGGTTGTGCTCTCCTAAAAAAAATTCTGTACACGTAAAAGAAACATGCATATATTCAGAATGAGTGAATAACTTAGGGAAGTTAAATTCTACTTGAACATTTCACCTTTAAATTTTTTAAAGAAGAGATGACATCACTGGACCTGTACAATGATGTCATTGGTGCAGTTGCTGAAGGATGCAATCATTACAGGTCACAAGCACAGAACAGAAGTTGCAGTTTTATAAGATGGCAGTAACAGGAGCCAAAAATACCCAGCACCAAAGATTATTGAGACAGGTCCCAGCAAGGGAGGAATAAGGCATAAGAGTGGAGGGGAAGGAAATGAGAGGAACATAAGAAGAGGCTGGAAAATGCATCATGCATTAAAATAAAAGGGCAGGGAAAAACAAAAGGCAGTTTATAAAAATAGGTATGGTGAAAACATGGAACAGTTACAACCCTCAGGCAACAAGAACTGTTGGCCAGAATCCCCCACAGATAACCACAGATAAGTGGGCCACTGAAACCACTGACATATGCTTAGGCCTCCTCTTTACACACACTCCTTGCACCCTTCATACCCCACCCCTAGCCCTCTTTCCCCCAGCTCTTGACACTGCTTTAAGCAACAAAAACAACTAGTACACTGAAAACTCTGTTTGAAAGCATGTTTTACTTAATGACCTGATAATTTAGTACAGTTCATTCATGACTGTTTTTTTTTTTTTCTTTCTTTACATTGTTTTGAAAAGCTGTTTAAAAAGATGAATATCTATTTTTTCCCTTGTATTTCTTTTTTACAGAGATACCTACCTCTTTATATGATCTTGTCCATGTAACATTATATGCCTAGATGTGCACATGAAAATAAAGAATAAAAAATATATACCAACTATCACGTTTATAGTTCCAAAGCCTGGCAGAAGACTCCTCATCTCCCTGATCAGGGAATGACTGGCAACTTTTGGCCCAGGAGGCAGGTACAACCCAGAGGCACATGGTGCAGCCCCCCCCCAGCTCTCCCTCATCCCTGTATCCTCCCAATCCCCATCCCAGGCTGAAATTTAGCTCCAGGCACTCTCTGCTCCCTGGGAAGTTCTGGTTGGACAGCACCTGCTGTACTGACTCTGGGTTCCTGAACTGGCTTGCAGAGGGCAGCCGGAGGCTGCAGGGAGAAGCTAGGGCAGCTCGGCCAGGGGTAGAGAGCCTCTGGTGGGGCACAGAGCTGTATACAGTGTACTACATCCATGCCAAGGGGGGTGACCTGCGCTCTGGCTTCGTCCTCATTCCACACTTGGTAGAACACTGGCAGATACTTTTTACTCCTCTTTACCAGAAAGCCTTTAAGCTTGTCTGCAGCAGAAGCAGTGTGGCAGAGGTGTAACTAGAACCTTCAGGGTCCTGGTGCAAAAAATTATAAAGGGGACCTCGACTCAAATCTAGGGCCCTTTCCTCCAAATTTGTGGCCCTTTTCTCCCATTACAGGTACAGGGCCCTTTAATATAGTTAAGCAGGGAGTTCCTTTCACATGTTCTGCAGCAGGCCCGCCTTCCTGCCCTTACATTAGAAACCCCCCTACACCAGAGTTTCCAGAATTTCCAGAGCCCCGATTACATCAGAGTTCCCCTTTACAGTACATCAGAGTCTGCAGGGTTTGCTTTCCAGTGCAAGGAGGAACTCTGTGGACCCTAATGCAAAGAGGAACTCTGCGGACCCTAATGTAAAAGAGAACTCTGAAAACCCTAATGTAAGGGGGAATGTTGCAAACTCTGGTGTAAAGAGGAACTCTAATGTAACAGGTTCTCTGATCACCAGAGTCCCCCTTACATCAGAGTTTGCAGAGTTTCTCCTTACTTCAGACTCTGTTAAGTCTCCCCTTGCACTGTAAGAATGAACTCTGCTGACTCTGATGTAAGGGGGATGTTGGGAACTGTGATGTAAGGGAGGGCTCTAACATCAGAGTTTACCTTTGTAATAGGGGTTCACTGATGTAAGAGGGGAGTGAGAACACTGACATAAGGAAGGCCTTTATATCAGTGCCCCCCCTTACCTTAGGGTCTCCACTCACCCCATACATCAGTGATCCCCATAGAGTGACTGTCATACACTGACCTCCTGTAGTTGCCTGCAGGCTTTGGTCCTCCTCTTCCCACTCATTGCAGTCCTTTTAAAGTCACTGCACACACTTGTCCCTGAGCTTCCTCCCCCTGTGCCCCCTCCTTGCACACCTCATTATCAGCAGCCCCTTCCCCCCGCTCAAGTTGAGCCCAGCTGAGACTGAGTCATAGCCAGCTGATTAGTAATCGGCTGTCCTCGACTCGGGCAGGGTGGTCTGCTGATCAGGTGCACAAGGAGGGGCATGGGGGGAGAGGAAGCTCAGGGAAAAGTGTGTGCAGTGACATAAAAACAAGTGTATGCAGTGAAGCAAAAGCGTCTACAAATAGGGGACATGGGGGGGAGCTTGGGAACAAGTGTAATTTTAATGGTCACTTTTATGCTGCGTATGGGGCCTCCCACAGTGGCGGAACACCAGAGCCAGGTCACAAGTGCAACCTTTGCAATCCTGGTAGTTCCACCACTGTGGTGCAGCCTTTTTACAGGGTATAAGAGCAACCCCCCCGGCCCAGTCTGCCCCTGTCCCTGATGTTACTAAAGCCTTAACATTTTACTTTTTCATGTGGATAGAAAAGGGCATTGAAGTGAAAGGAAATTTCACTGGATGAGAGAATATCACATCTAAGATAGTTTCACGTAAAACAGATGTCACATTAGAGGAGTGTCTCCTCTATTCATGTTTTTTAAAAACTGTAAAATTTTGTATTTCAATATTGTCCTGGTGGGAATGATTGTCTGGAAAAGCAGAGAGGTTGAATTTTCCAGTGCATATACTATATATATATATATATATATATATACACACACGCAAACACTTTTTTTCTACAAAGAAAAAAAAAATACTCTATGTTTTTTTACAATGACACAGCAAAGGTCAACTCATGTCAATCTTGATATCTTTCAAATAAAATGTATATCTTCTTATTGCTCTTTGCCATGATAAGGTAAACAAACTTTAAGATTCCATAACTCCTATTAATGCAGGCTTCCACCAAGATAAAATAGATCTAGCCTTATCTCTAAGTGAGAGGTTATATTCTAGAGCAGACAGTCCTTCCTTTATATTTCCTCATTCACAAACGTCTCACTGTGTCTATGCAGTTTTCACATTTGCAGCTGTACATTGCTCCATTGTTCAAACTGAAAACTTCTTGGATGATCAGCTGCTCCCATAAAGCTGAACAGAAGCATAACTGTAAAGGGCAATCAAATGAAAAGTACTTTGAGAAGGGAGCAGGTTAAACTGAAGGAGAATTTTTAATTAGTTATGATTTATTTTTAACATCTTGGTAATAAAAAGGACATATTTCTATCCTGTGTACAAATCAGAGCAATTATAGCTGAATCTGCTTACACAGAGAAATCAGTCTAGTTGGAAAAATGTAAGCTACAATTTGACCAGGGTAAAGATTGGTAATTGGTTGAATGATTAGTGTTATTATTATCAAGTATGGTTCAAGATATTTTTGAGAAGTTATTTGCTCTGTTTATTTTCTGGAGAAGCAGAGGTTTGATAACATACTATAGCAGCTACTTGTTTGAACTGTCTTCATAAGTGCAGTTTTTTTTTTTTTTTTTTTACAAATTTATTATGAAGTTCGTTTTTTGGCTGCCTTTTGAGCCCCAAAACCTAGTTACAGTACAATTACTTAAACACAGCTCTTGTGAAAGCCTAGCATACTCTTGCTCCCTTTTTACCTTTAGGGTTTGTAAACCCTTTAAATTGGTTTTAGAATAATGGGATTGATTACCTAAAGATAAATAGACTGTCTATTTTGCAAGGGAATTTTCCCCAGAGCTTTGTGAATGAGGTAAAGCTCTGGTGATTTCCATAATTCAAATGTGCAAGTAAAAATGTTGTTTTTTATTTTTAATTTGTTTATGATTGGGTATTCTTTCAATGTGACCTTTCACTACATCCACTAAGCTCTAGGGAAAATTGCCTTTCAAAAACCCTCTTTGCCTTTAGTAAATCATCCCCAATGTTTAAATGTAATGAGAAAACTATGAACAGAGACATTTGGCTCCAAATCATCCTTAATCCACCCTTCAAAACCATGAAACAGCATGGACAGCGGGACCTGGATCTGCATCAATTGATGCGCCACCTTCCTGCTTTGCCTTTATGCGGTCTTATATATGTCCCCTCCCCCCACACTTTCCTTTTTTTTGTGATTTATATTCTATACATATATAACATTTTTCTTTGTTTATATAATATACACAATTAATGGATATACTTTGTTAATATTTGGTTTCACTAATACATTTTGTGTAAATTTTAGCATTTCTGTATTTTTGTATTGGTATGTGGTGCTACCAAAAGAATGACATGACTTGCATTAACAAATGCATTGATTCAATTGTCTTTTGGATTGCCCTGTCTCTTTTTTGCTTGCTGCAGCTTTTTCTCCATCAAGCCTTTTTAGGGTTTGATTCAGAAATAAAATCATTCCTTTAAATTCAAGATGTTTTGATGCTGGACTCTCACTTCTTCACTGAGCATGGACACTGCTCCTTTTAAAACCTAGTGCCCCCTAATGGATACAGACATATGACTACTCGTCAGTGCATTTGAATACTAATAATAACAGTTGTTATGGGAGCATATTAGTTTCTGAGGCAAACATGTCCATGAATATGACAAATATGGCTTTCTTATGTTTATAAACAAAGTCTAATAGGGAAGGGATTGAAAAAAAAATGGCATTGGGAGTTTGACACTGCCCTGGGGGACATGTACCAAAAAAGCCAGTCTTTTAGTAAGGATTTCAGTCCATTCAATTCTAACCTCCTTTCCTTCGTTTGAAAAATAGGCTGTCCTAATGCCCCAAAACACGTAGCCAGCTGAGGGATCCTGATTGAAACTGAGTCCAGCTGGCGCCATCCTACACTACCTAGAAGCTACGGAGATACTTATGCTCCAGCTTACAGCTGCATAGTTGATCTTTACCCTCTCACCAGCAGCTTCCCAGTGTGGTCAGCCACATTGTTTCTGACTGCTAGCCAAACCAATACAATTTCACTTAACCAGCCACCCACAGTATCCTTGCTCGCTGTCACATCAGTAGAGTGTTAAAAGATCAGGGCAGCCAGCCACAGTGTCCCTGATTGCTAGCTACACCAGTGCATTATGTCACCAAGCTATTGTAGCCAGCCATATTGTCCCTGAGTGCTGTTATAGCAGTCCCAATGTCCAGCCACAGTGTTCCTGATTGCCACCACACCAGCCCCTGTGTTACCAGACCAGTGTAAACCAGCAACAGTGTTACTTATTACCTCAACGCCAGTTACAGTGTCACCAGATCAATGCAGCCAGCCACAGTGTTCCAGATCACTGACCACACCAGTGCCAATGCATCCAGAAACAGAATCCTGATTGCCAGCCACACCAGTGCCAGTGTTGCCAATGCAAATATAAGTAAAATAAAATTAAAATGTCCACGTGCAGCAATACCTTTCCCTACTATATATCCAGCTTGCACAAATTATGTATTTCACTCACATAAAATATACAAAATACTAAAACTGAACTAATGCTGCACTCAAACAATATGTGAAACAAACTCAACTGAATTCATGTAAACCACTATTTAACATGCATATGCAAAAAAAAAAACAAGTAATACAAATTAAATACTTAATTTTAAATCAGACATATAAAACATCCACATGAAAGTCCTAAGGAAACATTCAAATGAGGAGTGATCAGTGACAAAACAAAAAACATTCTCTTCAGTGCTCAAAAACTTTTATGGAACAATATTTACATCCCATACCTTCACCTCTACACTGTGTTTCTCCTTATGCTCACCCAGCTCAAAACCATTAAATATTAGGAGGTCATACAGGCTCAGATCCAACCAGTAAGATCACACCATACACTGTCTGATTTGAATCTTCCATTTTTCTCATGATTCTGGATAATTTCACCCTGTTCCTGGGTTTCCCAAACCAGGGACACCTCTCCCGCTGAAGAACAGAGAAGAAAATTCTCTCCATATAGTTTTATTGCAAACATGCTTACAAGGATACAGCATGTAATAGCACATACTGTATATGAGAGTACTGTTGTAGAAATGACTCTCCCGATCTGTGCATGATGATGTCACACAAGGGAAGACTCCTCAGAGATATGGATGCCTCCCCAACCGATACCGGCTTAAGTAATTTCTACAGTAGCACTCTCATATATGCACTATTACATGCTATACCCTTGTGAGTATGTTTTCTAGTGTTTCTTACAAATACAAATACACAAAGAGCATTAGATTGAAATTGTTTCTCTGTTCTTCTGAGAAGAGGTGTCCCTGCTTTGGGAAACCCAGGGACCAGGTTAACATATCCAGAATTGTGAGAAAAGTGGCTGATCCAAATTGGACAATGTATGGTGTGTGATCTTACAGGTTGGATCTGGGTCTGTATGACCTCTTATTATTTAGAGGTCTTGAGCTGGATGAACATAAGAAGAAACACAGTGGTTGATTTACTAAAACTGAGGACTACAAAATCTAGTGCAGCTGTGCACAGTAGCCAATCAGCTTCAAACTTCAGCTTGTTCAAATAATCATTGATAAAAAAAAACCTGATTTCTGTACAGAGCTGCACCAACTTTTGCACTCTCCAGTTTTAGTAAATCAACCCTACCATGTGGAGGTGAAAAAGAGGGATTCTAAGTATTATTTAATCACATTAATCTCTATACAGTATCTCACAGAAGTGAGTACACTCCTCACATTTTTGTAAATATTTTATTACAACTTTTCCTCCCCAATGTCACGTGACTCGTTAGTGTTACAAGGTCTCAGGTGTAAATGGGGAGCAGGTGAGTTAAATTTGGCTTTATTGCTCTCTCTCATGCTGGTCACTGGAAGTTCAACATGGCACCTCATGGCAAAGAACTCTCTGGGGATCTGAAAAAAAGAATTGTTGCTCTACATAAAGATGACCCAGGCTATAACAAGATTGCCAAGACCCTGAAACTGAGCTACAGCACAATGGCCAAGACCATACAGCGGTTTACCAGGACAGGTTCCACTCAGGACTTGCCATGGTCAACCAAAGAAGTTGAGTGCACGTGCTCTGTGTCATATGCAGAGGTTGTCTTTGGGAAATAGACATATGAGTGCTGCCAGCATTGCTGCAGAGGTTGAAGGAGTTGGGGGGTCAGTCTGTCAGTGCTAACACCATATGCCACACACTGCATTAAATTAGTCTGCATGGCTGTTGTCCCAGATGGAAGGCTCCATCTAAAGATGATGCACAAGAAAGCCTGCAAACAGTTTGCTGAAAACAAGTAGACTAAGGACATGGATTACTGGAACCATGCCTGTGGTCTGATGAGACCAAGATAAACGTATTCAGTTTAGAGAGTGTCAAGCATGTGTGGCAGCAACCAGGGGAGGAGTACAAAGACAAAGTACAAAGACAAGTGTGTCTTGCCTACAGTCAAGCATGGTGGTGGGTGTATTAGGGTCTGGGGCTGCATGAGTGCTGTCGGCACTGGGAAGCTACAGTTCATTGAGGAAACTATGAATGCCAACATGTACTGTGACATCCTGAAGCAGAGCATGATCCCCTCCCTTCGGAGACTGGGCCGCAGGGCAGTATTTCAACATGATAATGACCCCAAACACACCTCAAAGAAGACCACTTCCTTGTTAAAGAAGCTGAGGGTAAAGGTGATGGACTGGCCAAGCATTTCTCCAGACCTAAACCCTATTGAGCATCTGTTGGGCATCCTCAATCAGAAGGTGGAGGAGCGCAAGGTCTCTAACATCCACCATCTCCTTGATGTTCTTATGGAGGAATGGAAGAAGACTCCATTGGCAACCTGTCCACACAAAATATTGACACTTTGGGCCCAATTTTGACATTTTGACTTAGGGGTGTACTCACTTTTGTTGCCAGCGGTTTAGACATTATTGGCTGTGTGTTGAGTTATTTTGAGGGGACAGCAAATTTTCACTGTTTTATAAGCTGTACACTCACTACTTTACATTGTAGCAAAGTTTAATTTCTTTAGTGTTGTCACATGAAAATTATCACGGCACACCCACCTAATCATACTCCCCACAAACCTACCAACTAAAACGCTCCATTACTGATATCTACAGAACAGCCCAAAAGCCATCAGTCCTATCAAGGAACAAACCTTCTTTGAAATTCATCCCCTCCCTCACCAACCGCAACAACCTCCTCCACCGAAACAACAGACGGGGGCCCTATCCGCAATCGGTCACAGCTGGTCCCCAAATGGGGGGCCCGATTCGGAGACAGACTCCCACTGCCCATAATAGCCATCAAATATAATAATAGTTTCTTCATCGTAAGAGAATGGAATTAATTTTATACTCTAAAATCTACCACACCCCTTTGGACAAATGAGTATAACCGTCTGAACCCAAAACCTCTGAGTACAAAATAATACAAATATGCAGAGGCAAGACACTATCCCTATCAGTTTAATTGTTTCTCGTATACCCATACCTGTGACAGCTTGTTATAAATGACACATCTGTTTTATAACCTGTTGTACTTATTTCTGATGTTTGTACTTGATGTATGTACCCTCTTTACTAAAACCCAATAAAACTGGTCAAAAGAAAAACAGTATATGATTAATTGGCAACTCTATTTTCATTTTCTTTCTTCATTTTCCAAAAACATTTAGAAAAAAATGTAACCTTCAAAAGATTCCCAATGCTTTTTAGTAAAATGCCCGAAGGTGCTCCTTGGATTTTGATTCCCTTTATTTTTTTTTTTTCCTTTGCACAGATGAAGTTGTTATTAATTAATTGTGCTGTCAATTATACGATTGTCTATAGGATTTTCATTTTGAATACACCTGGTGGTTGCCTGTTGCAAATGCAGTTCAGTTCCTCACAGGAAGAAACAGAAAGGCTTGCCTTTGTTAATAAAGTTTCTTTTTGAACAACATAAAGTTTTCACCTTGGTTCACCTTGGTTACCACATAACGATTTTACCTCAGATACAGAAGCCATTTTAGTTCTGATGCAGACAAGTGAAGATCTCCATATTTGCCCCTAGATACACAAATGCCTGTAAGTCTATTTATTATTTCCCAAAGTTCATTTTACACTTGGACTGCACTGTTGTGGGTTTGATATATAATTTTAACATAAGCTTTCTGCATAGTAATGTTTAATGTTGTGCTTATTAGCAAAGTGTCACATGTAATACATATTGTAATTCTAAGTCTCTCTGGTTGTATTGCAGTTTACAGAACTATTGATAGAAGTAAATTCAGTTTTGGAATAAAACACAATGCTATTTCTGTCTGTTTTGTTAGCTGGCTGTCAGCTAAGGGATAGTAGGACAGCACATTAATACTGCCACGATGTGAATGACTTCTAGCGGCAGTAGCAGTCAGAGGTTGGTCCAGGTGATCAAAATTTGCCCATTCATTAAAACTTAAACAGGTAAAATTTGCTGCTAATCCTACATCACAGTAAACACAAACCTTATTCCTAGTTAAGTGATATTTTACTTTAATAAATAATTTATAGCAAATACACTATTTTTTCACATAGGTTGTTAGGCCTACACATGAAGTGGCACACCTGTACAATGTTCTAAAGCAAAAGTGACACTTACAAACCATTTAAATTGCTGCTGAGTGAACTTTCTTGATAATCTCATTCAGTTTGTAAACAAAGTGGTTAATATTTTTTTTTTTTTGGCATAAAGAAAAGTTGTTATTTAGTGGCAATAGTAATACTGTCACTAAGTAAACGACTTCCAGCTGCAGTAGCAGGCAGAAGTTGGTTTCATCGAAACATAAGCAGGTAACGTTTGCTGCTAACCCTGTATCAGAGTAAACTCAAACCTATTCCTAGTTGAGTGATCTTTTAAAACCTAATAAACAATTGCTAGCTTATGCACTATGTTATTATATCTGAAAATATTTACCCATGATAAATTAATGTATATGTACTGTATATATTAATTAAAATGTCATATTAGAAAACAAGTAAAATATTTTGAAGAAAAAAATCATATTATTAGCAGCTAAATGGAACTAAAATATCAAAAAATATAGCATAATGTACTTTTATTATATTGATCTAAATTTAAAATCAACGTAAACCTCTCATGAACTTTTTGCAATATCACAATAACTAAATAGTTTACGTTTGGCTCTAAATTTAAACAACTTGGTTGTTTAGTCTGCATTGCATTTTATTTTTTCCAATAGCAACTTTTATTGAAATAAAGAAGTTTCATAATAATAATGTAGAACAATTTTGCAAACAATAATAGGATAATAGTCAAGACCAATAATTGCCATAATTGCATGAAGCAAAAGCATGGTCTATCCATTTTGAGCATATATTCCATTTTACATTGTATACAAAGAATCATGTGTAATAAGAATCAAAGATTTGAGAAATAAAAGGTCAATTAGAATAAACATTTAGGTATAGTTATAGTCCATCTAAACACTATTCACTCATAGAAACAGAAGTATACATAGATATGATGTGATATAATGTTGAGCAGAAGGACAGCTAGCAACTCTGTATATCTTCTAATATTTTATCATCACATCTCAGTGAAAAAAGAACAAGGTGGCTAACGCATTTTGGCGATAACAGCAACTTTTATGGAATTATATAGGAGGGAAGGAGTCTCCAATGTATACTAATAAAGACAGATGACAGCCAAAATGAAACAAAAATATGTGATGCATTAAAATACATGCCCCCTTCCCTCCTATAGATCCAAACAGTTGCTGAACCTCTTTGGTCAGCACACCACTTGATTTTAATTGTCAATTAATTGGTGCGGGGGTGTGTGTATATATATCTATATATACATGTTTTTTCATATGATGTGTGTGGTGTGATCAAGGCTTATCGCCTTGTTCTTTTTTTACTCACTGAGATGTGATAATAAAATATTAGAAAATATACACTTTTACGTTTGGAGAGATCACCGCAGCCTGTGCACCTGATGGACGTTTCCAGTTATCTGATGGTTCCACTGTTCAGAGCAATGTGTTCTTGTTTTATATACATACTGTATTTTCTGGCGTATAAGACTACTTTTGAACCTCAAAAAAATCCCCCAAAAATTGGGGGTCGTCTTATACGCCGAGTATAATATCTCCAAGGTAACCTAAATATAAGTATTAAAAGGTAGATGAAAATTAGGGGGGTCGTCTTATACGCCCAGTCGTCTTATACGCCAGAAAATACGGTAGATATACACTTACAGATAGATACCCACCCACAAGGATTGTTTAACCATGCTGTAATTGGTCATAAGATTCTGAATATTTAAATAGGAACCAATGTCTCCACAATTTATGGAATTTTTATATGCATTTTGAGGCAATAGCTACTGTTTATTTCATTGTATTGATAGATTCTACTGTATGCAGCCATTCTATCACTGTAGGGAGATGTGTGGATCTCCAATAACTAGGGATAACAGATTTGGCTGTGTTCATTAAGTGTCTCACTAATGATTTTTTAAATTTGTTTAGGGAATAAATTTAGATGTTTAATAAACAACATTCTGGAATGAGTTTTAGTTTTGTCTCCATTATACAATATATCTGTGTACAGACAGCATTGCGCAATATAGGGCAGTCCCACCATATGTGTAGCATAGTACCTTTATCAGTAGCCCAATGCCAGCAAGTATCTGGGGTTTCTGGGTACTATGCATGCATCTTAGTAGGAGTGATATACCAGTTAGTCAGGAGTTTGTATGATGTTTCTTGGATGCTAATACCATTAGAGCACTTGTGGCCAAGATGCATGCATTGGGCCATTGTTCATCTGTAAAAGTGGAATGGGATTGCAGCCAGTTATACTTTAAAGAGGTTGATTTTTCTATGGCTGCACCCGTAATGCACAAAGTGTTTCATTTGTTTTAGGAAGTGTTTACGATCAGCATGACAGTAGACATAGTTGTGGAGCTGTAGGTATTGTCATTGGATAAAATGCCTTCTGGGAATTTCTGTCTTTAACTTTTCAAAAGTTTTAAGTTTACCCTGATCTATGCAGTTAGAAATTACCATAGGAGTCAAATTTTCCCTATGCAGAAACACTGCATCTGTAAATCCCAGAGCAAAATCCAGGTTATGCACTAGAGGTGTTAAGGGGCCAGGGGAGGAAACTAGATCATAATTCTGAATTACTGTTTGAAAAATAGTGTCGCCCCTTTTATGAGGTGCAATTTAAGGATAGAGAGACACGATTTCTTGGAAACACTGGGTAGAAACCATAAAGGGGTCTAGTCTGCATTTTATTTATTCATATTGTTTCATTCATTAAAATTAGTTGGCTAGAGTATGGTCTACCCAACAAGACCTTTAAATGTATATATAGCTAAAACATTTTGCTATCTGTGTTCTATTGAATAGTATTAACTTCACCTCCTGTCTTGGATTTGTACCAGAATAGATTGCAATGTCTGTGTTTAGTAAGAAATTTGTTGGTAGATAGAGAGGTTTAAAGGGGTCCTTAACAGACTTCTGAAAGAAAACAGTAATGGCTTCATATACAGAGGCAGATAGAGAGCCTTATTCTAAAGCTGCTTCTGATGTGTTCATGGAAATGGGGCAATAGTATGATAGAGTGCTGCTGGTAGACTTCTTTTGGAAGACCATTTATTCCAGAGGATTTTTTTGGTGGTATAGAAGGCCTCTGTGGGCTTGTTAATGGCATCATCATAGTCCAAAAAGTATTTATCATCCTATGTTAGTTTGGGAATAAAATATTTTTCTCAGTAGAAGGTACAGTAGATTAATCTGTGGTTAGAAAATTACCTATTGCACAGTAAATAATTAGGTTAATTCGGTGAGGCTTTGATAAGGTAGGTGTCTAAAGGCCCGTACACGATAAGAAAATTGGAAGTAAAATTTTGTCCGACGAACGATCTGCCGATTTTCGGATCGTTAGTATAGTGCTTTCGACAGACAATTATGAATTTTCAGACGACAAAAACTGGATGTGCAGGCTATAAAATTTTTATCGTATGTGAACACAATGTCCGATTTTCGTTTTGTTAGTACAGTTTTCGTACGAAAAAAATCATAAGAGCAATACTAGGCATGCTCGGAAACTAAATAATACATACAAAACAATTCAACACATGACATCACTTCTGAAGTTGAATTCTATCATATGAGAATTTTCGTATGAAAGTAATCTCTTCACTTTCCATATGAGACTAGGATACAACAAAAAACTAAAGAAAATTAGTTCGATAACCTGAGCATGTGTACGAGGCTTTACTGTATATTAGATCTTTAGTTTCCAACTACATATATTAAGTAGAGGGATTAGGATTTGTTATGTCTTTCCTTTCTGCCTTTTCTACACCTGACATCAACTCAATCTCCCAATGCTTTTAAGGCAGTTTAATCTATTTACCTATTTTCTGAAAATACCCTAAATAATATATGAAGTGTGTCCTATACAATATTGAAGTAGATAGATCCCCTTATAGTCTAGAAATACAGATACTGGAATATCATTGTCTGGAGAGAACAGTAGTCATCATAAATGGTTAAAGTGATTGTAAAGGTTTAATTTTTTTTTTTTTTTAAATAACAAACATGTTATACTTACTTGCTCTGTGCAAGGGGTTTGCACAGAGCAGCCCCAATCCTCATTTTCTGGAGTGCCCTGGTGGCGCTCCTGACTCCTCCTCTTCATTGGGTGCTCCCAAGGAAAGCCACTTTCTATGGGGACCCCCATTTGGGCCCGCTCACGAGTCCCGTTGCTCCATTGTGTCCATTGACATAGACAGCAGGACTTGGCCCCACCCCCCGCTCTTGTGTCACTGGATTTGATTGACAGCAGGGGGAGCCAATGGCTCCTGCTGCTATCAATCTATCCAATGAGGACCCAAGACAGTGGCTGGAGCCACTGGGCTTGTGCTCATTGCTGGATTGATCGGGTTCAGGTAAGAAAAAGGGGGGTCTGGGGGGCAGCTTAAGCACAGAAGGGTTTTCACGTAAATGCATAGTATGTAAGGTGAAAAGCCATGAGAATTTACAACCCCTTTAAGTTTTTCTTGTTCAAATATTTTATTGATACAGAAAACGGGGTAACATACTGAGCATAGTAACTCTTGAGGGGTAGCCCCATGATAAAAGAGGTAAGACAGATCACATACTGTAAAATACACAATATTGCACTAATTACACTGGGACACGGCCCACAATAGAAATTATTACGTTTACATATAGTACCCCTAGACAAATCACCCAGTGAGCATCCAGCTTAAGTAAGGAGTGGTCAGATAAGCTTCTGGGTTCAGTGATACATTGAAGAACAGTAAAAGGCAGGCCTTATTACTCAGAGCTAAATCGATTCTTGAGAGTGTAAAGCATACCTTATGTTATATAATTACAGACAAAATGAAAGTAGCAGCAATCTAATACAGTCAAAGCACCAGAGAACCCTGTTGCTATTATACTACTTGCTTTCTTTGTAGAGCCATATCACTACTTTATCTATATGATTAAGGGTAGAGACATGTTTCAGCCTCACAAATGTCTTACAAAGTGTCCACATAAATGCTTGTAAGAATGGATGAAAGGTAAATAATACTCTCAGATCAGACCCTACCAGACCGAAAGCAAAAGCTTGCTTCTGTGGTAGCCTCTCTCCTCATAAATCATTTTACAAAGATGTTCAACTCACTGAGAGAAGCGATAAGAAAGATAAAAGCATAGGCTGCCTTTTCCTTTACACAACTAACATGCATCTTTTACAGAAGCTGCATAATGGCATTGAAATACTTCTACAGACCTGGAACAAATTAACCCAAAGTAGGTAATCCAAATCTAAACTTTAGCTCTTGAAAAACACAAATCTATGCACATTGGACAAGTTGAACAATCTGCGGCTGTTATATTTATTTAATCTAAACAAACATTTGAAAGCAATCTAGTCAAAATTTTTAACTGAAATAATTACTAGGGAAACATAGTACCTCTTTTTAGCCAATCATAGCTGGGATTTTCAAACTCCATCAATTAAATTGCTAATTCCATGAAAATGCTTGCTGGACATTCTTAAGCCTGCTCATTATAGGCAACAAGCTAATGAGGCAGGGGCAAATCCAATGGTGAGTAAGGTGCAGAATAGCTATATATACTTAGCTTTCATTCTTATCTCATTGAATTTATTATGAAGAATATCTGTGGGGAATGCTGTTTTCAACATTTCAACACACAGAAGGCAATCTATTTCAGACTATTAACTGCCATTTTACAGTACTGGTTTAAGTCTCATTGGCTGAAATTAATTGTATGAGACAATTACCATAGGTCAAGAAGTATGCCCCCTGGTCTGGGAAAACTCTTCTGTGTAATTCAGCCCCATTTTGGATGAACTAAAAGACTTGAATGGTACTCTCTTGTCCCGTGCCTTTTTACCCAGCAGACTCCTTTTTGCATCCATGGCAAATAGTAGTACCAGTGTCTAGGGCAGCCTTTAGTAGATTTTTTATATTTGAGGAACTCTTGAAACCATTTTAAGATCTTGGGGAACACCTAACTAATTGTATCATCTACAGCTCATTGTACATTAGAGTGATTAACAAATTGTAATTATAGATATTAAAATATAAATCAGAAATGCATACTAAATATTGGAATGTCAAAGCCATAAAACACACTGAATTTTCATTAGTGCTCAACGATACAGAAGCTCTAACTTTGCACTGGTTCCAATTACAAAACTCGCTCTGCATTTTTTCTCATTGCAAAATTCCAGCTTACATTGCTGTTCAGTGCATAATTCCAACTTTGCAATAGTGATCAATAAGTAAATTTGCATTGGTTCTCAGAGCAAAACATTAAATTTTGCCTTTCCCCCCAATAGTGCCCTCTTAAGATAACACCACAATTAATTGCTTTCCAGAAAATAATTGACAGGTGGAGAGAAGGTGATGTGTTGCCTCCTCACTCCCTGTTTTAACCCCTAAAAGCTTGAAGCATCGCACAGGGGGTTGCGGAACTGCCCTATTCATTTAAATGAGTTGAGGTTTGTGGGTGGCACTGCCTGCCAAACATGGCAGGGGGATAATTTTTGCTGTGCTGTGATGCAAAGCAATGCAGACACAGCATGTGTATACCCATGTACATGTGACTCAACTGCTTGCGTTTACCACTCCCTAACCACAAAGTGTAATCTAAGCCCAACCTTGTGTTGGAGCTTAGGGAAAACTTTAACTTAAAAGTGTGTAACAGATAAGGATGGGGCCACAGAGGAAAGGTAGGCTTATGAAGGGAGCACCTATCCAGGCCTTTGCCATTCCCTCTTCTCCCAGCATTCATTGCCCAGCACTCCTCAGAAATCAAAGGCTATGCATTTCTCACACCTTCTCTCCTTCAGCTCTAGGACAAAATGTGAAGGGACCTTTGATAGCAATTGGTTGTCAAGGAGATTGGGACATTTGACATGACATCACCAGAGAAACTAATATCAATTGGTGATAATAAATTAGCTGTAGGCAATGTTGGGCAGAAATACATCTACTTGAATGGCAGAGAAATGCCTGGGGGCCTCACAGGGAACCCTATGGTTTCACAGAACCCCAGTCAAAAAAATCCTGGTCTAGGTTGTAGTAATAAAAGCTATACAAGGCAGCTGGTACACCTACATGAGAGTACAGGGAGATAGACTTTTAAAACATGAAGGAGGTAAATAGCAAATAGGTTGGATGGTGATAGATAAAGACAAACAGGAAGAAGTCAGGACCCAAACAGGATCACCAACAGGGAACTTGTAATACTACAGAAGAAGAAAACACAGAGAGACAGAAGCAAGCAAACTGCAAGTGCTAGAACACAAAGCTGATGAGACAGTTCAAAGCAAACACAAAGTAAAGCGTTTGGCTGAAGGCAACATTGCTACAGGGCAGGCATAACAATCAAATTACCATCACATAGCTGCTAGTAAAGCACTTACAGTAAATGTATAGATTTAAACACTGCTGGAAAGAGATAACGGAAAAGAATGAGTGATGCAGGAAGGAAAAAACCATTAGGATAGACAAAGAAGAGCAAGGTGGTACAAGGCAGAAACACACAATGATAGACAAGAGACAATGGGTAGAATAAAAGAGGATAGAAGGAAAAGAGGAGGAGAAGCTAATAGGTAGGAACACACTAAAGTGAAGAGATATAGAACATATATACTGAACAGCAGGCCAAGGCCTAATAAAATGCAAGACTAAAGCCCCGTACACACGAGCCAAATGTTGGGAGACATCAGCAGGTTAAGAAGAAACCAATTGACATTCGTGTGTATGCCAGCCTGTCTGACAGAAGGTGACCATTCATGCTGGACGTGCATGCTGGAAAGCCAGCAGCTGACCGGATCCCATTCAGCACTTTCAGCCAATGGCTGAAAGCGCTGATCGGAGTGTTCTGGTGGTGGGGCCATCGGAACAACAGCTCAGTAGGGAGATCACTGTACTGGAGCTAATAGTTTTTTGTAGCAGTTGAACGGAAAAAAACTCATAGTGTGTACTAGGCTTAACATACTAACAGGATAATTTAGCAGGACAGAAAAGAAACCTAAAAAGCAATTGATTACCTCAGATAGACATTAGAGCAGGGACAGCAGAAGAGCTGCAAAAATATAAATCTAAGCAAGTAACTAGCATACCACAGATCAGATGGTTGCAAACACTGTAATCAGAAGTATAGAGGCTGGAAGCCTGAAACAAGAAACTGAGGAAAGAATTAAACTTCAGGTAATATCAGTTTACAATAAACATAGACATAAAGGGCAGAGCAAGGTTGAGAATTACCAAGAATTACAGACATAGAAACAGGAACAAGACAGAGGGCAAGGAGAATGTAGTGATAAAAGGATAGCATTTTAAGTGGTGAATTGATGGTGCTGGAACCTAGAGTTGATAGAGCTTTGTGTTAAAATTGATTTTATCACAATTGCACTAATGATAACCCAACAGGACCACAACGAGGTATGTGGGCTTCTTCTAAACAGAGGAACTGTTACAGAAGTCTCAGGATGTAAATTCAATGTTTGCATCTAAAAAGCAGTGCCACACTGGACATTTGGAGTCCAAAAGTTGGATTTTATTCCAAACATATATTAAGTGCAAAAGCCAGCACATTTTGGGAGTCATACAACTTCCCCTTCATCAGGGCTACAATATGCTATAAAAAAAAAACATGTAAATAGACTTGATTAAATTATTTAAAACGTCATATATATAGTTAAAAATATATAAATTGTTCCGTTAGCACGTATATGCATCTGCAAATTTTCACACAAAATAGGTGTTGTGACAAACAGTGCCTGTCAGTTGAGGATGGAATATAAATGCAGCACAGGATTTTGAGGTTCATGAGGTAAATGGGTGGAAGTGGGAGGTTTAGAGCAGGCCGCAGGGAAGTAATCACTGACCACACCTTGTTCCCCCAACAGGGATATCATTTGTCTTTCTTTGTGTTAATTAGTTGTTGCTGGAAAAGGCTGGAAAAGGCTGCAAGCAGGCTGTAAGGTAACATATCTGAAGATCTGAAGCATAACCAGTGGAGTCTATTTACTAGCCAGGAGTCTTAATAACTGTTTTTGCTGGACTTTCATTTTGGACTCTGGTTCTTACCCCTGCAAGGGAATCGTCTTGTTTTGCTATCACGCTGACCAATAAACATGGGCAGGAAGCCCTTAAACCTACTTTCTGATTGGATTACCCCTCTGCGAGTTCTTCGCTTGCAGCTGAACCCCACAATTGGTGCTCAGATCTCAGGTACACAACATAACCAAATCTGAATTTCTTTGTGTTAGGTGACTGCTTTAGCCCAGGCAGAGAGAGACCGACAGGTCTTAGCAGAAGTGCTACAGCGGCTGCCAGCCCACACTACAAGTGTTTCCACTGTTTCCCCATGTGACACCCTTTCAGGCACAAGGAGTCACCTCTTACAACAGACAGCATCCCAAGATAATATAAAGGCCCTCTTATGAACTTTTGAGAGAACTACAGAGTGGCAAGCCTGGTCTAAAGACTGCTGGGTTGCACTGGTTTCTACACTTTTGGCAGGGGACTCCCAGAAGGCATACTTTGACTTGACCTCTGAGGATGTTTGAGATTATGACAAACTAAAAGCTGAGATCTTTTGGTGGCAATGGACTTGTTTCCTGAGAGCTCTACCTCTAGAGCTGCAGAGGTGGGTGGGTTAAGCTGATCCAAATTTTAAAGATAATCTTGTTGAGCTTGTGGAATGCTGCTTTGCTGCCTAACAGCCAAAAGGCCACCCCTCAAAGCAACCAGGTCAAACCGAACATCACAACCTATAAAGCCAAAAAGGGGGAATTGTCGAGAGGCTGGCAAAAGTAGTCGGGGGGCTGTCTCCTGTTGACAGGCTCTATCTGGGAAGCCCTGATGGAACCTGTGGGTCTCCTCAGTGCAGGCAGTGCACTGAGTTGGGTCACATTGCTGCCAAGTGTCAATTGAACCCTGGACCTTTGGAGCGTTACATAGTCTGACGCATGTCCTTGTTTGCTTTCCCAGGACTAGCCACAGATCCGGACATACCAAGTTTTATAGTAAAGATAAAGGGGAAAAGTGTGCATGTCCCCCTGCACTCTGAAAGCCTGGTGACCCTGGTCCATACCTTGTTTGTGGACCCTGAACAGTTGATGCAGCGTCAGCTAGGAGTAATATGTGTGCACGGTGACTGTAAAAACTATTGCACAGTGTAATACTGAGACTCTCCATTGTTCCAGGAACTTTGCAGTAGGAAGGAAAAGAGTCCAGAGCTTGGCCTTTCTAGGGGAACTGCAGAGAGGACCCCTGACCCCTTTAGATCAAGGTTGATGAAAATGCTGTAGGGGTGACCCCTGATGAAAATGTATCTTTTCCCCAGCAGTTTTTTTTTTTTTTTGGCAAACCAGAAGTGGTCCCTGAGACTCACGAGATGCCTGGTATCCTGGAGCTAGAGGTCTCCCAGGACAAATTTAGGACCGCCCAGTTACAGGACCCTACTCTTGTACGAGCCTCGAAAAATGTTAAGGTAAACAATGGAAGGCTGGTAGGCTTGAGAATGTGTTTCCTCATATGACAATTATCTATGACATGTTATATCAGGTTGAAAATATTTGGGGTGAGGTTGTGAAACAGCCCAATCCTTATAGGAGGACAGTAACGAACTTGGCCTATACACATCCCCTGTAGGGTGGGGGGGGGGGGTCACCTGGCATATGAAAAAAGGAACCAAGGAACATATTTTACAGCATTTATTTTAGCCTGAGATCCATGCAGATATAAAAAAAACTGTTGTGAGTCTTGCCCTGAGTGTCAAAAGTCAGCCCTATCCCCACCCTCAGACACATGGTTTGGTAGAAAGGTTTAACAAAACCCTCATATGCTCAAAAAGATGATTGATAAAGACAGGAGAAACAGGGATCCTCTTCTGCCATATTTGCTGTTTGCAGTTAGAGAGGTCCCACAGTATCTTCCACTGGGTTCTCACCCCTTTAACTTTTGTATGGCAGGCATCCCTGAGGGTTGCTAGATATTGCAAAAGAAACCTGGTTGACTGAAACTCCTCCCTATTAAGAGTGTCATAGAGCATATGACAGCTATTCAGAATAGAATTACCTCAGTAATACCTCTTGTTTGAGAAAACGTGCAGCACTCCCAGGAAGCGCAGCCTGTAGTGTACAAAGGGTCTGTGAAAGTTTGAACTTTCCATCTAGGGGATCATATACTTGTGTTAGTCATCACAGTGGAAAGTAAGTTCCAAGTGGTAAGGACCTTATGAAATACTGGAAAAGGTTTGGGAGATAAACTCAACCAAGAAAAGCAGAAGTAATGTATGTATCATGTGAATTTAATCAAAGTCTTGGAAGATAGGGAACCCCTCCTAGCCCCTGGCAATCAGCCACTGAAGAAAGAGGAAGGGAAAAGTGAGGTTCAGATACCTAAGTCTATGTTGCTATCACAAAAGCAGAAGCTGAGAGAATTTTTACAGAGTAATAAAGATTTCTTCTCAGAGTTGCTAGGCTGCACAAATGAAATTAAACATTACATGGTCACTGACCCCTTGGTTCAGGTGTGGCTTAAGCCTTATCATATTCCAGAGGCCCGCAGACAGACATTTGCCTAATAGGTACAGAGGATGTTAGACCTTGGGGAGATAGAGAAGCCAGAAAGTGAATGGTGTAGTCTAATAGTCTTGGTTACCAAACCAGTTTGGTCCTTAAGATTTTGTAATACCTTCTGGAAACTGAACACAGTTTTCAAAGTTTGTCATCTACCCCATGCCCCAGGTTGACAATTGGGTCCAGCCAGATACATAACCACCCTTGATCACACTAGAGGGTATTAGCAGGTTCCCCTGACAGAGGAAGCAAAATAAAAAAAACGGTGTTTTAAAGACTGTCCAGCTCTTGCCACTAAAAAAACAAGTGAGAACCTTTTAAGGCATGGTGGGGTATTATCGGAGGTTCATTACAAATTTTGCCACAATAACAGCAACCTTACTGACCTTACCAAGGGCAAAAGCTCCTCTGTAGCAATTAAGTAGAATACCAAGGCCAAAGAAGCCTTCCAAAGTCTATAGGAGGCTCTGTGTAAACAGCCTGTGCTGGTAGGCCAGATGTTAATAAATAATTCATAGTCCAAACCAATGCCTCAAGTGTAGGTCTGGGGGCTGTCTTGTCCCAAGTGATAGCTGGAGAAGAACACCAGGTGGTCTTTTTGAGTTGAAAACTTACCCCTGCAGTGAGAATTTATATTATTGTAGAGCAAGAGTGTTTAGCTATTAAGTGGGCCTTGGGGGCTCTACAGTACTACTGCACTTGCCGGGGCTCCACTTCCAACTCATAACAGACTATGCTCCCTTAAAATGGATGACCCAGACTAAGGACTGTAATGCAAGGATTAACCATTGGTTCCTGGCCCTCCAAGATTTTTATTTTAAAGTGAAGCATCAGGCTAGTCATATTTAGAAAAATGTGGATTTCCTTTTAAAACCCACTGTTTGGTAGAGGGTGTATGAACCCATGGGTTCAAACAGAAGTGGGGGGTATATGACAAACAGTCTCTGTCATTTGTGGATGGAGTATGTCTGTCACATAGGATTTTGCAGTTCATGAGGTAAATGGGTGGCAGTGGAAGGTTTATAACAGACTGCAGGGGGTTAATCACTGACCATACCTTGTTTCCCCACCTGGGATATAATTTGTCTTTCACTGTGTTAATGGGTTGTTGCTAGAAAGGATGCAGCAGGCTGTGAGATTGCAGGTCTGAAGCAGAACCAGTGGGGTCTATTCACTAGCTGGCTTAGTAACTGTTTTTGCTGCACTTTAGTTATGGACTCACCTCTAACATTTTACTAATTTCACAAAATACATCTCCCTTCCTTCCCTACCCCCATCTTTTCTTTTCCTATTCACAATTCTGCTTCCCTTAGTTTTCTCCACTTAATCAATTCCCCCTCCGCATCCCCTAACTGATTAATACACCTGCTGGCAGAAAAAAAACCCATGTGACAGCGTCTGCCCTAAGGCTGGTACACATGGGCCGGATATTGTCCAGTATCGGCTGGATCAACATAGACTGGCCGACATTTGGCTAGTGTGTACAGCAGCCTGTCTGGCAGATGCCAGCCTAATGTCTGGCTTCTGTCAAACGAGCATGCTGGAAAACCATCAGCCGATCGCCATCTGCTCAGCGCTTGCAGCCAATGAGGGAGCAGTCCCTCTGTCTGAACACAAAAACTCAGTGGGGTGATCGCTGTACTAATATTGCATAGTTAGTAAAGAGAGCTCCTCAATTTTTTTTTCATTCAGTCTGCTGGACTGAAAGAAAAAAAATGTACACTGTATAACAGCCCCCGTCTATGCACTGTCAGCAGTTTTTGGTTCCAGAGCTCCTGTTTACTAGTTTTACCTTCACCCATTTCATTTGTCTCTTACTTCTCTCCGACAGTTACTCTACCTGCTGAACAAACCCTTTAAATCAATGTTATTATTTGATCAAACCTTTGATAAATTTACTTTTATGAGTAGAATTACCACTTGAACCCATCATAGGTTTTCCTTAGGGTATGCATAAAATTAGTTAAAATCCTGCTCATTGGAGCACACATTTCTCATCCTCGTACCAGGTTGGTGACATTAAGGTTCTTAGTTTCATTATTGCTACTCCAAGAAATATTTAGCTAAATTATCCAAGTTGTTTTTCTAATTCATAATCCTTGGCTGTTTAGGATGAAGTTTGAGGGGTTGGGGTTAGGGGTTGGTTTACTAAAAGTAGAGAGTACGAAATATGATGCAGCTCTGCATAGAAACCAACCAGCTTCAAGTTTTTTTTTTTCAGCTTATTTGAACAAGCTGAATTTAGAAGCTAATGGGCTACCATGCACAGCTACCCCAGATTTTGTACTCTCCAGTTTTTGTAATTCAACCCCTTAGTGTTTTTACAAGTACAGTGGTATTGTTCAAAGGATGCAATGCTAGGAACGGGCCCCCAATTTGAAACGAGGAACATATTGTAATAGCGCAGGCTGTAATAGTAACCTATAGATAATTGTTAATTTAAAATTATATCTCAATGTCAAACGCCTGTGATTTATAAATTTACTTTATATGTTAAACATGTTGGAGTCCCTTCCCTGTATCCCAAAGCCTTTATATTTGCCATCAGTTAATGAATAGTCAATTTAATTTAAAATTAATGTTTCTTCATTTTGATGTCTAAAATAAAAGGATAAAATTTTCCAGGATCCAAAATGATTTATTGTGTTGTGTAATACTGCTGCGAGTCACCTTAAACCATTTTAGAGAAAATATATGTCACATCTAGTGATAGTGAAATCAATTTGCTTAAAACGTGTATTGGAGAATGTTTAAAATCCAAGCAGAGATGAATATGATCACATAAAATCTAATTGGCACTGTTTGACATTGCATTTTAGAATACAGTAGGTTTATGCCACTATTAATAATGTTAATAAAAATATTTATAAAATATACAAAATCGGTAAAAAATGTGTGCCTTTTAAAAAAAATGTGAGTACCTTGATATAAGGCCTTAAAGAGCAATTATGGTCAAACTATAAAATCATGTATGAGTAAGATTGTTACTATGTTTTCCTATGTGTCCTTTGGAACATTTTGTAAATAACTGTTGATTGTGCAATTAGAACCACTAGATAGGCACTTCCTTTGATAAAGTGACAGTGTTGCCCTTTCTTCAGTGAAATCGCCGCAGCATTATCACCCTCATTGCTGCAGTAGCTGCTTAAATGTTAATACTAATATTGCCTTATGAGGGGATAGCCACACCAAGCTCTTCCCACAGCCCTTTAGATTGACAGCACTGAGCTCTACATGTAAGATCTTAGGGAAACTTTGTAAAGGCACAACTCAGCAGGGCTGCTCTTAGAAATCACAAGGTGCCATACACCCTAACTGACAGGGCCCCCCTCTCCAAAAAAATCAAATGATATTTTTGCTAAAATGCAATGACCGTGATACTATACTTTGCATCCATGCAAAAAATTGTACCCCCATCAGGACGGACCCATTCAAGTGAATAGTGCTGCTCCTGCAAGTACACTACAACCGTGTGCAAAGCATGTGGTTGTGGTGCATACGTGCAGGATTAAAACTGCCTATCAAATTGACAAATAAAGAGCAATAATAAGTAAAGAAGCTGCGCTAAATGAAACATAAAATTATTATGAAAGTCCTCATAAAGTCCCATAAACCGATAAATTGAGTAAAAGAATGTTTGGTGAAAAATATTGAATATAAGTCCAAATGCATCCAGATATTGACTCCTCTAGAAAGATGATTTTAGATGTATACTGCTTACCAGAAACAGCAAATAAGATCGCCTGATAAAAGGATGGTAATTCTCCGAACCAACTGTAAATCCTAAGAATGACCCTCACGAAAGGATTCCAAACCTCAGACGACACGATAGGCTCAATAGGCGTCAATCATGTGCATAAAAGATATAAATTTCATAGCGTGATACTGTATTTAGCATACAAGTGCACATACTAGGTGTAGATCCCCTATGTGAATAGGTGATGAATGAGTGCTAGATAAAGTAAAGAACCACCACCGACATCATAGGGTGCTTACCAGATACAAAGAAGGTGATAGCATGACAAAACAAAGTTGAAAGCCGCCACAGATTTTTCCCATGCGACAAGTTCAATTCGTGGATGTGACCACCACCAACATATACCACTGCTTACCAGAAATATATTGGAATAATGCAGGCAACCATCCAGGACTCAAAGGTTAACCACTTTAGCCCCAGCCCTATTTCGGACACTTTTTGTTCACAAGTTAAAACCAGTATTTTTTCCTAGAAAACTACTTAGAACCCCCAAACATTATATATATTTTTTTAGCAAAGACTCTGGAGAATAAAATGTCGGTCATTGCAAAATTTTTTGTCACGCGGTATTTGCGCAGCGGTCTTTAAAACGCCATTTTTTTGGAAAAAATTTGAAAAATCACATTTCACTGCATTTAAAAAATACTAAACAGTAAAGTTAGCCCATTTTTTTTGTATATTGTGAAAGATGATTTCACGCCGAGTAAATAGATACCAAACATGTTACGGTTTAAAATTGCGCCCCCCCGTGGGATGGCGACAAACTACGGTCAATAGAGATCTCAATCTGCGACGATTTAAATTTATTTAACGGTTACCAGTTTAGAGTTAGTGTGTAGCTCTTTTTTTTTAATTATTGCCCACGCTCTGGCGATCGCGGCGATACCTCACATGTGTGGTTTGAACAGCGATTTCATTTGCGGCTCGACTTGCGTATACGTTTTTTTTTGTGCGCGAGCTAACGGTGACGGGGACGGCTAAATTTTTTTTTTTTTTTTTTCCTATTTATTTTTTCTTTTTTTTTAAACTTTATTACAGGTTTTTAAAAAAAAAAAAAATCTGATCACTTTTATTGCTGTCACAAGCAATGTAAACATCCCTGGTGACAGCAATATGTCGTGACAGGTACACTTTATGGAGGGATCGAGGGTCTAAAAGACCCTAGACCCCTCCACTACACTTCCCTGTATGCAAAACGCCGAAAACGGCATTTTTGCATACAGCCGTTTTTCAAATCTGCCGCCTTTTGCAGCACAGTAACCCGGAAGTGACGTCATGGACGCCGCCTCCGGGTTACGTCATCGGAGACCCGATCGATGCTGTTTCCGGCATTCATCGGGACTCCATCCAGCCGGCGGACGTGCCGGCTGGGTGCTCGGGGCTCCCGGTGGGACGGTAGCCCCGAGCAAAGCCGCGGAAGGCGGCGGGAGGGGGGGGACGTCCCCTCCCGCCCCCCCGGGTAACGATCGAGCGGCTCCCGAGCCGCATCGATCGTTACCGACGAAAAGCCGACCATCGGCTTCAAACAACGGTACCGGGATGATGCCTCTAGCTAGAGGCATCATCCCGGTATAACCACTCAAAGTCAGCCGACGTAGAGGTTACGTGACTGGTAGTAAAGTGGTTAAAAATCCCAAGGATATTCACTTATATAGTACCCCTCAGACTCGCAGAATGGACCAATCCCAATCAAAGGAAACGTTGTATCCAAGGATATCCCACATGTATTATCTGCCAAAGATTTTATTTATTTCCATCCAGTCCTGAGATTTACCCCACTCTGCCACACAGCACAGCCATTTCCAGCAGGGGAGGGAACCAAAAAGTTCTATGTTGCAGGTTTACGTTTACTTATAGGTCCCCTTCCAAACTTGTGACTAGGAGGGTGCTACACATAAATAAAATGTTTGTAGGTTTCAATGTTTGCTGTATATAGCTTGGCGGTAGTCATACAGGTCCCAGATTTTTCACATAGTTCTTGGAACCGGCTTGGTGGAATTCTGGATTTTCTCCTAGAACTTCTCTAAACTTCTCTAGATTGCCTATTGCAATTTCTTTACCAAAAATATGTAGCAGAAAACAAATTGGCCTAAAATGTTAAGCAATTTTGATTTTTACATTTTTTTTTGAGAATTTCATATTAAAAAATGTGAAAAATATTGTAATTTTTTTTAAAATTGTCGCTCTTTTTTTGTTTATAGCACAAAAAATAAAAATTGCACAGGTGATCAAATACCAAAAGAAAGCTCTATTTGTGGTAAAAAAAAAGGACATCAATTTTGTTTGGGTACAGTGTCGCACAACCACGCAATTGTTCGTTAAAGTAATGCAGTGCCGAATCGTAAAATAGGGCCTTGTTATTGAGATGACCCTTAACCACTTCTGGATGAGAAGATTTTCCCCCTTAATGACCAGGCCATATTTTGCGATTTGGCACTGCAATACTTTAACGGACAATTGCACGGTCATGCGACGCTGTACTCAAATAAAATTGATGTCCTTTTTTTTCCCACAAAAAGAGCTTTTTTCTGGTGGTATTTGATCACCTCTGTGATTTTTTGCACTATAAACAAAAAAAGAGCGACAATTCAGAGAAAAAAATCTATATTTTTCACTTTTTGCTATATAACATTCCCCAAAAAAATTTAAAAATCTAAATTTTTTAACATTTCAGGCCAATTTTTCTGCTACATATTCTTGGTTAAAAGAATCACAATAATCGTATTTTCATTGGTTTGCGCAAAAGTTATCGCGTCTACAAACTAAGAGAAGATTTATGTCATTTTTATTGTTTTTTTTTTTTTACTAGTAATGGCGGTGATCTGCGATTTTTTTGCGGCACTGCGACATTTCGGCAGACAGATCGGACCCGACTGACATTTTTGACACTTTTGGGGGGACCAGTGACATTACTATAGTAATCAGTGCTAAAAATATGCACTGTTACTGTAATAATGACACTGACAAGGAAGGGGTTAACACTGTGGGTGATCAATGGGTTAAATGTGAGCCTAGGGAAATGATTCTAACTGTATGGGGGTTGGGCTTATTGAATGACCATAGAGACCTGCAATCCTATATAGAAGGATAACAGGCGCTCTGTGATCATTCCAGAGAGAAGAGAGTCTCTGCTGCTGAGTGGGGGTGGGAGCGCGCCCCCTAGCTGCCAGCGCGTGACCGACGTCGCCCTATGTTGGTTCGCGCAGGAGGGCCAGCCTGCCGCAGTATATATGCGGTGGACGGTCCGGAACCGGTTAAGATACACATGAAATAGCAAATTTGTTTGGAAAATTATGCTGCTGCTTTTTGTAAGTAAATTTCAAACAATCTTAGCTTAACTAGTGTAGGTGGGAGTTCCCTAAATGTGGTTGTTAATTTGGTATTTTCCTGGTAGCTCCATTTCCTTCATCTCCCATGTTCACTATTGACCTATTACTATCATGGACAGCTTCACCAGTTAATAATGTGGCACATGAGGTGCAGTCATACTCTTTACCAGGGACACCAGGAGGCGAATGCAATAGCAGTGTCAATTTAGAAACAAAAGTTATTTCAGGTACACTTTAAAAGAGAAGCCTTGGTTTTGAAAAACTAAACATACATAGGTGGATGTAGTATCAGTCTGATACTGCATCTGTCCCCCGCCCCCTCTGAGAGCCAGTGACTGTCAGTGGAGCGCTGCACTGAGATGCTGAGCCAGCTGCCCCTCAGGCATCTAGGTGGATCCTGACAATAAAGTCGGGATCCCTTCAGAGTTTGGACTGGCTGAGTGATGTCAGCCAACACAGGGCTTTAGCCCATGTGTACACCAGACTGTCTGAGAGAGGCAGGTCTTTGATCGGCATCCAATCAGCACTGGCAGGAGGAGATCGTTGTACTAAAATCCAATAGTTAGTACAGCAAGTTCCTCCCGAGCGCCTCTGTTTTTTTTTTTCGTCCAGCCTGCTGGCTTAAACGAAAAAAGAAAAAAACAATAGTGTGCACCAGGCTTAGGAAGGTCACACAGTGCTCAGATACAGAGAGGAAGGAACATGCTTTTGATTACAATTGTTCTTTGGAACTTTCTTGAAGTTGAGTTTTAAGGTAGAAAATTAGATTCAATTATCTGTGAACTGATTCACTTTTAAATGACTTTTTTAACCATTAAAGCTTGCTAAGACCCTAGTCGCAGGGTACTACAGTCAACAGCTATTATAGTAAGGGGTTTGTTTAAAGCGGTTGTAAACCCTAGGAAAAAAAAAAAAACCTGCAAGACAAAGGCATAATGGGCTAGTATGCATCGCATACTAGCCCATTATGTGTAACTTACCTTAGAACGAAGCCCCCACACGGACCCCCGGACATCGCTGCAGGCGCTGCCATGATCCCTCGCCGTCTCTTCCGGGTTCGGCGGCTCCGGCGCGGTGATTGGCCGGAAGAGACGGCTCTGGCGCAATGATTGGCCGGAGCCGCGATGACGTCACTTTTTCCGGCAAGCTCCCGGCAAATTAATTGAAGGTCCCCCCGGACCTTCAGAGCGCATGCGCCCCTCGCGAGAGCGGCTGCATGCACTGTAAATATCTCCTAATCCATGCCGGTTTAGGAGATATTATTTGTACCTACAGGTAAGCCTTATTATAGGCTTACCTGTAGGTAAAAGTGTCAAAAAGCGGGATACTACCGCTTTAATGCTGATCATGATTCAATAATAAATCTTCTTAAGAAGAATTTACAAAAAAAAATTGATGTTTCTCCTGAACTTTATATCACATTTTTTGAGTATATGTTTTGCTTTTAAAAATAAGGTATAATTGTTTAGAGCTGTGTGATACTGTACTGATACCTTACAGCAATTTTAAACACTTAGAGCCGGTTCACACTAATCTGACTCAAAGTCGCCCCGAAAATAGTGCAGGAACCTTTTTCTAAGTCGGAGCGACTTGAGTCCCTCCAATTAGAACGGTTCCATTGCACAGCATTGGGAGCTACTTGTCAGGCGACTTGGTCAAGTCGGAGTAGTGTGAACCGGCTCTTAAAGCAGTAATAAACCCAAAAACAAACATTTATTATATTGTAGCTTACCAATCCTTAGATGTGATGGCAGCATTTGTTTTCTTTTTTAGGCCCCTTTCACACTAGCGGACTGTCCAGATCTGCCTGTCAGTTTTTCAGGCGGATCTGAACGGATGCCCCATGCATCTATATGGGGCAGCGGATTTCAGCGGAGACATGTCCGCTGGTATCCGATCCGGTCTGTCAAATCTGGACGGATGGAAACCCTATTTTCCATCTATCCAGTGGATCGGATGGGATTGGATGAGAATGGACAGATGGTCCGTTCTCATCCGATTCCCCATAGAGAACAACGGGGACCTGACAGCTCTGTCTCCGCACACAGCGAGGAGACAGAGCTGCCATTCGCCTGCTCAGTGGGGGATCGGCGGATCGATCCCCGCTGAGAAATGGGGCCTTAGGCTTTCTTTCTTCTATTTTTATCTTGTGATCTGGCCAGTAAGTTTGATGTTTTCCAAAAGAACAAGCTGTCCTGCAGCTATAGAGATGAGACAAAACCATTCACCATTAGCAGGAGTGCTTACAATGATCGGTTTATATTTATTTATGCAAAACCTTTGTCCCAAATGGAAAACATCTCTTTGCTATAACTAACTATAAAGTATGAGCTGAAGTTTTGCTTCCATTTGTTAGTGAATCTAAATCTGATAGTATATCTAGCACTCCCCTCCACTCCAGATAATGCTGCTGTCCAAAGGTGCCCCCCCCCCCCCGTGCTCTTTCATCCAGAATGTAAGCATTTTAAAACAAGTGTGTTACTGGCCAGATCACCAGATGAAAACAAAAAAGCCTAAAAAAAGAAAGCTAATGCAACCACCACATCTAATAATTGGTAAACTGCAATATATTAAATTTTTCATTTTGGACTTAATTCCACTTTTGAAATCAAGAGGCCCATCTAAGAACTGATACAATGATTTCCTGCCATATCCATTCCATATCTGGTCTAGTGTATGTAAACTCAGTCACTAAAATCCCATACAAGTTTTATTATGTTAATGCAATTACAAAAGCCAATATCAATATTTTACACTTGTAGCTTTCATTAAAATAATACCTGTTAATTCTGCCACAAAGGTCCGTGTTCAGACACTTCAGCACCTGTTTGTGTTTTTGCATTGTCATCCAGTCACATGGGCTCCATGTGGCTGCTTTTACACACATGCAGGCATGGTCCACTGTTGTCACATGTAGAAAACACACCCCTAGAAATGCAGTGTGGCTATTGCTGAGCAGGCATGTAGACAGGTAGTGACTGCAAAGAGACTGAAGGAGATCAGCAGCATTGTGATGCACAGTGCTTTAGCAAACTAAATATCATTTAGTTAGGGTTCACATCTACTTTTGGTACACTTTTATTGAACACAGTGCATGCAGGTGGATAGGGCCTAGCAAAGAAGTCATGGAGTCAGACCTCTAGCAGAGAAGGGTTTTCTATCTAGTGACAGTATATATAGATAGTATAGATGAAATGGCTTACAGGTTAATTTTATGTCCAGCATCACCTCAATACAGTGTTGCTGTATACATGTATTTATAAAATAGAAAAATCCAAACTGAGTATGAGTAGTACACTGGGACTGTGGATCTGAGGACAACTTGATAGACCGGCTTCTTCAGTTCAATAGATGTGTTTCTTTAGTAAGGATCGGGCATCCTGAAGCCTATATTAAAGACACATTCACCTGTCAATCACATCCTTAATGATTAGATATCTGTGTAAGGGACCAGCATATATTTGTATGTGGTATTCATGTCACATCTTGTGCAGGAAAAAAAAAAAATACTTTGGCTTTCTTTTCTAATAATCCAATTTTGCCATTGCACTTACTCATTTCATTTTCTATTCTGAACGTTTCCCAATTCTGTAATGCATTTCTTTAAAGAACAGATGTTCAGAAGTGCACTTTTGATTCAAGGTGAGGTTGTACAAACAGTGTCTACAGTGATATTGCCTTTCCTTGCATGGATACATTTTTTACATCAGACAGAATTGTATTTGCTTTTGTACCAATTGCTTGACAATAAATGTTAGACTAGAGTCTGTTGTTCACAAGTTCAGCAAAATGGTTTGCAATCAGCTATTCCAATACAATCATCTCTTTATTTACATCTGTCTTGTACCAGTCATAATAAGACCAAAAAACATACTAATAGTTAGCTGTTGATTAACTATAATCTTGTCACTGAATAAATAAAGCGGCACTGTACATTGAAAAAACATTGACATACAATGACTTCTTCAGACTATCCCTTTTTACTTTGAAACTGATTTGTTGACTATTGTAAAGTTTACTTTCCCCTCATTATTTCTTTTTGTTTTTCCAATGCAATTTTTATTGGGAAAATAGAAGGGATACAATGCACAATGAAAAAATAACAGTAATCACATAAAGAAGTAGAGCAAATCTTTCCGGAGGAACATAGAATTTAGGGTAAAGAGTAGTCCTGATCCCCCTATGGTGGGAATATAATGTAGTATATTACAACGTTTGATCAGAAACTACAATAATAATGGAGGCAAACTATAATAGGATAGAGTTATAAAGGAGCAAACTTGGAATATAACTTTTAAGTGGCTAGATCTAATAGATGTTTAATCAAACACCACAGTGTAACAATACTGTTAAATAGAAAGCAATAAGAAAAAAGCCAACAGGAGTCCGGGGTTGTTTGCAGGTATTACATAGTTGAGAATGTAGAAAGTTATGGACTTCTATGAGCCCCTAGTTGTCTGTGTTGACCGTCTCATGGTCATTGTGGGTGTGGGGTAGAAACAGCTGAGATCTAAAGTAATCGGAGGGGCCAGATATAGGATGAAGCGATTATGGGAGGGATTTTGGGGGAGGAGGAGAGAGATAAAAAAAAAGGGGAGGGAACAGCCGTGATATGATGAGGATAACATGAGAAGGGAGGATTTCAGGTCTAATTTAGTTCACGTGTTCATTGTTGGTCTGTATAAAGGGGACAATAAAGTGTCTGGTTCTAGTCAGGAGCATTATTTTAATTTAGAAAATTCCTTGGTTGTCTGGAAATTAGTCCAACCTGCCAATTTCTTACTAAATTTAGTTAGAGTGTCCCGAGATATATGTATCAATCCCCTCATTTTTTTACTTCTTATGCTGAAGATACCCGTTGTAATTTTCTAGTAACTTTAAATATTTTCAAGCGACTTTGTAAAATATATCTTACTTATCAAGGTAATTTACCCTAACTGCAAAATATTTTTATATCTTTTGTGAGCTGGGGATAAGTAGCAGGTACAAAAGCTCCCTGGGGTGAGCATGCTTTCAGGCACAAATACCAGTCCAATGGAGTAGTAGCAAACAATGGTCTGTTTATTTGTGCTATTTACAAGTCCATTTAGAAGTACTGTATAGTGAAGTCAACAGAAAAAGTTAAAAAACGTACAATAAACAAAATATTAGCGAACCCCGCCTATTAGGCTGTCCAAGCTTAACGTTTGTCAACCTCCACATACACAGCTTGGTAACCTTTCAACAACCCTACTCTCTTCCACAATTGGTGGTGTCTGTGGGGAGTATTGATATTTTTAAAAGACTCTTGAAGTGCATTTTAAAGAACACAATGTATAGGGATATGGGAAATGATCATGGTCACTGACATTCACCACATCTACACAGGTTGAACTGGATGGACTATTGTCTTTATTCAACCTTAACTACTATGTTACTATGTTACAGTTTCAACAGACACAACCTGTCTGTTCCCCCAGGCTCTGAGCACTGACTTCAGATTGAAGGTGAGTCTAAACTGCGACGAGGCAAGTAGCAAGACTCTGATTGTACAGAGGATCAGAGAAAGTGTATGAGAGGAGCCCGGGAGATGTGTAAACCCTGAACATGACTTTTCCAGGCTCCCTCTGAAACACTCTACTACACTTTATAGCAGTGATAGTGTTAATATGTTTGATTGTTTTTGCAATAATAACTTAGTTGAAACTGCTTTGTGTATATAGTGTACATAAGAGTGGCCATGCAGAGCATTGGGTTAAATATGCCTATTAAAGAATGATGTACACTTAAAAATGTAAAAAAAAATGAACAGCTGCAAGATGAAATTTAAAAATACAGCCTTTTCTGCAATACTTTCAATCTAGAGCTATTTCCTCTACTAACTCATTAAACATCATTTAACTCCCTTGAAAGACCAGGGATTAAATAAACCCTTTCCGCGGAACCGAAACTGTTGGGGAACCACCCCCTAGGGATAAAAGCACCATTGTACTTACCAGAGCTCACACTTTTTTTATGTTAGTGCTCTTCAGGGCAGTGGTATGAGAAAGTCCACAAAAAGGGCAGAATAACATCACCAAATAGCCACATGTTTCTTTAAAAAAAAAGGTATGTATAGCTTGTTTGTTTTTTTGTTGGTTTTGTTTTAGGGAATGAGGCACAAGGTTTGGGAGACATTTAAACTGAAATTCTACCTTACACATCATGTCTTAGATTTACAGTGGATTTAATCCAAGTTTCCATGCCCTAATGTTTGATAGGAATTATTAAAATGAATAAATACATTTTTTTTGCAATATTTGGCTAAAAAAAACATAAGTGCTCAGTCACAAAGTCTTTGGCAACAAAGAGGAAATGTTAAATTGAAGCATATTTTCCATCAAATAATGAAAACAAACAGTCAATCAATTAAATGAGTGCCCAATAGGTAAATTGTTAGACAAATGAAGGGTGGTCATTGCACCCTATAGATAATAGTTAGTAATTCCTTACAGCCTGTAGAAATCTGAGTACCCAGAAATTGTATCATACCACAAAGTGCCCTTTTCAAAGTGAGGGGTAGGTAGCTGACCACAGTGGTCCAGAATTGCTTGACTTTTGGACATGCCCATAATGCATGGTATAAATATGCATCTCAGACCCATCTCCCATTACATTGTCTCTTTAATCATTCTCTATGAATACAAATTTAAAGGTGTATCTGTAGACAAAAAAAGGTGAAAGTCCATTTATTTAAACAAAATAAAAAGAAATGTTGCTGTCAATGAACATGGCACCTAAAGGAGGCATAATGACTAGAAACAGCTTGCAGTTAAACTAGCCTTTTTGAGACAATTTTTTTTCTGTAGAAATGATATTAGATCTCGCTTTGGGATGTTAAATAGAGGTTGAACATTTTCCTGAATAGCACTTGAAGAAGTTGTTTGGTGGCAGTGTTGATAAGAATTTGAATTTATCAAGCACCTTTGTTGTGCCATACTTTTAGAATAGATATCCCCCTTTATTCTGGGAGGTCAATGATTCGTCAAAGTAGGAGGAAAAGTGAGGTATAGTTATTTAAAAGACAGTGTGCTCTAATTTTATATAAGGCAAGCTAATTAGCATGTAGAGAAGATAAAAAGTCTTCTCCAGAAGAAAAAACTCCCTAAGGAAGTGGAAAGCATACAACAAATTAATATGAGGAAACATATTTTGTTCAAAACAAAAATCCACATACATAAAGGTACCATGAACATGAATCCAGTTGCAGATTTCTTTTTTTTTTTTTTTTTGCAATAGAAATGTTATTAATATGAAAAAAACAGGACAACAATGTACAAATATAATTTCATAAACAGTAAAAGTACAAAGTTAAGATCAATGCACATTATTTTGCATCACATACCTGTAGACATGAACTCAAATTCAGAAGTATAGTTCCTTAGTACATTATAGTCAGGAAAAGTAAAAAAGTATCAAAAAAAAAAAAAGAAAAAGGTGGAAGCTTAAGAAATAGGGAGGTATTGCTAGTATCGGGAGGTAATGAAAATTTTAGTTATATGAAGCTATAATCCATCTGAGCAAAGAACGTTTGAAAAAAGAAGAAATCAAGAATACATCTAGACACACTTCAAATACTGCACATAAGCAGACATTTTGAGACTTCTTGGAACCAAGGATACCCAACCAGCGATTTAATTGCCTGTGTGAGCTCTGTAATGTCTATTGGCTTCCCAAGGTCTTCAGCATCAAGTGCAGATACGCTTGGGGGCCCATTTTGTTCTAGGTATTGCTGGATTATTTGGGGTCTGGTTCCCTCTAGAGCAGATGGCTTATGGGATGGTGGCAAATTATAAAGTTTTGTGTAGAAGAGGTGGAATTCTGAGGTCATGTGTTCTGTTGTATGAACCAATTTATTATCTAGAGATTCAAGCTGAGAGATATGTGTAGAGGATTCTATGTCTCTCAATACTCTAGCTAGGAATTTGCTGCTTTTATTACCGTGTTTATAGAAAAAGGCGCGTTTAAGGAACAAAATGCGTTTAGTTTTTGTCTAGTTCTTTGGGTGCGGCTTAAAGATCAGAGGTTGACTTTACAGCCACCGATCTTTTGTGTTGTGCTTCCAATTTGAAGATTTTGTCTGTCAAGGATTTTTCTTCTCTGTCGGATTCCTTTTTAAGTTAAATGGCTAGGCTTATTAGTTCTTCTCGCACCATGCATACCCGTGTTTCCCCCAAAATAAGACCGGGTCTTATATTAATTTTGGTTACAAAAAACACACTAGGGCTTATTTTCAGGGGATGTCTTATTTATTTACGGTATGTACAGTGACAATCTCAAAGTGGTTATAACCCTTAAAGAAAAAAAATACACCCTGATCCTTTAAAGCATGATAGACAGCACAGTCCTTGTGCTGTCTCATTTACCCCTCTCTAGGTTTAAAAAAAACCCTGTAATAAAACAATAAAATCTTTTTTAAAAAGTTGTTGTGTCCCCTGTCTTCTCTTCTCCTCTCCCCCTGTCAGCTCAGGAGTCAGCATTATGACATTCTGTAATCCTAAAAATAAACCTTGGTTAAAGTCATTGTAAAATTATGTAATCTCTTTTGTAAAAAGATTATATAATATCCAGTGAGTCTCCATTTGTAAGCGGCGCTGTAAATAAGGTATTTTCCACAAACAAGTTAGAAAAGGAGACACGTTGCACATTATATAATCTTTTTACAAAACAGGTTACATGTTTTTACAAGGATTTTAACTAGGGCTTATTTTCAGGGTAAGGCTTATATTGCAGCTATCCCCAAAAATCACGCTAGGTCTTATTTTCGGGGTAAGGCATATTTTCAGGGAAACAGGGTATGTGTGACTCCAAGATAGAAAGTGGGGAGACACCATCAGTGGTGTTTTCACAGAAATATGAGCTTATGGTTTCTGAGATGCGTGTCATGATCAATGGGTCTGTCAGTAAAGTAGGGTTAAGTCACCATGTACAGGGTTTGGGAGGTGTGTTACATAGTTATAGTGTAATTGACATGGTCTGAGAACAAGCTAATAATGCAACCAAAACTTTTTATGATGAAACTGCTAGTTAATGAACCATGGGTTTGTGGTGGATAAATTGCCACTATAAGCCAATGTGATGAATCTAGGCAGACAAACATAAACAGGTATAGCACATTACCACTGCAGCTTGTGTCATTCCAGGGCATAAAGCTCTGAGAAGCAGAATATGTCTAACTAAGTGGGTGGGTAGGACTCAGCGAGTGTCCTGTTGGTGTCTGGTATCCATAGCAGCCTTATCAGGAAGGGCATATAAGAAGAAGCCCATGTTCATCTTCTTAAGGCAGAGAAACCATAGGAGTAATTGGGTATATCAAAGGAGGTGTCACAGTCAGAAATACTGATAGTGTTGAAGTTATCTTTGGGTGTCCTAGTCTCTAAGACTCGTAAGGGATCATCAGGTGTCCCGTAGCAATGGTGGTTGTTCCCATGTGGGCTCCCTACACATGGTTTGCCAGTATTTCCTGGTATCCCTCACAAACCCATGTGTCCTCTTTGGCGTATAGGTTTGTAGGAGTTGATATAGGGTGATCTACCAAGAGATCAAATTTAGATATCAGAGTATATGATATCAATGTACAGTATATGTGGGACTTTGAAAGGAATTGATGGGCGAGTATTAGAGGTTAAATTACTTATTCACCTTGGATTCACTGAGTGTGAATTTGTATCCTCAAAAAAGCAAGGTGGTCCAGTGAGATGCCATTTTTAGTATCCTTTTCTAAGGCTCTCAGTGCTTTGGTATGTGCCGGTGTGCGATTTGGACCCAATGTATTTTGTTTGTGGAATTTCCCCTTTTTGGGAGGCTCTTTAGTTGGTTTGGTCAGAGGAGAACACCGTGTGCTGCCAGACAATGATGGATTACGAAACTCCTTATACCAGTCTGGTAGTTCCATGACTTGTATCTGAAGGTTGTCGCAAAAGAGATGTAGTTGAACAGGAGTGCACAAATAGTATTGTTTACATTGAGATGTCACATTCAAGGCAAAAGGGAACTGTGTGGAGTGTTTTAGAAAAATAAAGAAGACCCATAACATATAAAAGAGTTTAGGAAAGGCTAAGATTTTGATTAGGCTAGCTATTTATGCAAAAGTTATTGAAATAAGACAGAGTATTAAGAGTTGTGTTAAGTGAAAGTAGCGAGGAAGAAATGTTAAAATTATAGATTTTACATGGGTTAAGGAGAGAGGCAGCCTTGTCTAGTGCTTCGAGACATGGGTATGGGAGATAAAAATGTAATTAGTGATGATTAATTTAGTTGCAGAGGTATGGTAAATATATTGGATATACAGAGGAAAAAGCATGTCTAAAGTCTCTAGAAGAAAGTATATGACTTTAGAGGAGTTATTCAATTTTATTAAAACCCTTTTTGACATCAGGATTTAGGGGCATACTTACAACATTTTTGCAAGAACTGTTGCTGCAATGGCAGTACAAATGCTCCATATTGAGTATTTATTGTGATTTAAGCCTAGCTGGTGGGAAGTCAATAATTCTGGAACAAGTTCAGATGCACTCAGCCATGATTTTGATGAAGAGTTTATAATCCATGTTGAGTAATAAGATGGGCCAGTAAGATTGAACACGTTCCTGCTACTCCCAGTACTAGCAATACGTACTAACTTTTGTAGTGTTAGGAATTTATTAGGAAGGATTGCTACTACTGTACTCCTTTTTTTGGTTTTGTAGGAAGTGAAATTCACTTCAAGGAATAAAACAGATGTTAAAATATAATAGCACTCTCCAAAGAGAGGGGAATTCTTTAAATTCTGGCTTAGGGCATTTAAAAAGCACTTCGATTTTCCTGGTCTTTAAATCCAGTAGTATAGCATACCTCTTATTTGGTAAATGAGGTTCATTGGTCCTCAGAATGGCTCAGAATGGCTCTTTGCATGTGAGCATTTTTTCAATGGAAAAGGAAAGTTCCAGACTAAAGATACAACTGATTTTTGTGGAAATTCTAGAGGGCATTGCTGAGCCTTCCTACATCTAATCAAAAGAGAAAAGGGGTGGGAAGTAGTAGAGCTGAAGTGTTTCACTATACTTTGTTGACCACCCTTTTAATGTCACGTATAATTATATTGATATTGTTTAATTACCAAAGTTTACGGTTAAGTAACCAACATATTATCACACAGAATTAAGTCAAACGTTCAAAGAGACTAATCATGAGGTATCTCTGATGCAAGCTTTATTCAGAGGGTTAGTGTGCTCCATTAATTTTCTGAACTTCATAATATATGGGTATCTAGTATAATATGTGACCACCATGTTTTCTAATACATTTATACATATTCTTGTTATTAATGTAGAGCTCCCAATGTCAGGAGTTATGGATTACATTTGATTTTGAGTACTGTGTATTACCAAACACAGAAAGGGATACAGATTGCTATAAGCTATTTACGACAGGCCTTCAGTCCTCAGCTAAAGGATCTTATGATCAGTTAAAGGCATCTTGTTTTACAGGCTTTTTCTTAAGGATATCTATGAGATAATTAATGTTCTTGTTTACCAGATACCTACTGATGACATTCAAACAGCCATTCATAAAATTCTAGACAATGGTGTTTAAAGACATCTTATAGATAGCCATGAGCAACTCTGCCTAATAGAAATTATGACTCCCAATTACAAAGCCTTAAATAGCAATGATTTAAAGCTTATAGACCCTTTGAATGATCTTTACTCATCTTAATCTGGCTGTGCCTGAATGCTAAACAAAAAATCTGAAACTTTGTTCACTAAATGGAGACATTTAGAAACATAGGGGTGCCATTATTGTCTTTCAGTTTGGGGGTTCCTTAGACCTTATTATCACACATGTGATCATTGAAAGGCCTCCCAGTTTTCCCATGATCCATTGTGCATGTTTAAGGTTTGTTTAATCATGCAAAAGAAATTGAAGCAAAGATATGTTACCATTAGAAAAAAAAAAAAAACACAGATGAAGCTTGAAATTAATTGTATGAATTACTATTCTGTGCTGTATGTTTTGCTTTCCTTTCCCCCATCATGTAAATATAATGGTACATTCATAATCTGCTCCTTCAACTATTTCAAGCATAGTTCATCCTTCCACAAAACATGCAGCCTGATGCTGGCTACACACGGGCCGCATATCAGCCAAAATCAGCTGGCACGGTACAGACTGGCCAACTTTCGGCCCGTTGTACAGCTGACTCTTTGACAGAAGCTAATTTCATAACCAGCTTCTGCAAAACGAGCATGCAGAAAAACCAGAATCCGACCAGCATCTGATCAGAGGTAGCAGCCAATGGCTGCAAGCCCTGACCAGAGTGTTCTGTCAGAGAACAATAGCACAGTGGGGAAGATTGCTGTACTAACATTGCTTGTGTTCGTACAGTGATCTGCCAACGTAAAGTGTGTACAAGGCTTAAGCAGTTTAAGCAACACAGTTACTGTTACACATTTTAATTTTTGTCAAGGGCCTACAGCAAAGCCCTAATCTCCTTTTTTTTAACCATTCTACCTTGTTTCAAATACACGCAGATAGAAATAAAACATGACTACACAGGAAGGAGTGTCTTTGATGTTCAGGCAGTGATTGAAAGTGTGACTTCACCATCTTTGTGCAGTGCAAGAGGCTTAAGGGTAGTCCGACTCCTCATTGGTGGCATAGTTGGGTCTCTGGGAACAAAGAAAATATTTATTTAATGATCGTTTTTTAATATACTGTATATAAAATAAGATGAAAATAACTAAAATACATTTTGTTCATAATTAACTTTTAATCTTCCTCTACTTGTTCCTTGGTGGGGGTACATCAGCAGGTTTTACTTTTAATAATATGTTTTTGACTTTTAATAAAAATCTGTTGTTTACATGGTAATTCAATTTGCAGTTCACTGTTAATCCATGCTGGATCCCAACCTCAGTAGGATATATAACTTCTGGTAATTTTTTACTAGATTTTGGTAATATTCCAGTGTATTAACTATGTAAAGTCTGTAGGCTTTCCCAATATAGTATAGTTTTTGGCTATGTAAGCATACCCAAAAACACCCACACAAACACACACACACACACGCTTGGACAAAATAGCAGGCATTTAAAATCTATGCTACTTGTAAATTATTTTCCTTGCGGTGGAATGATTGATTTCAACTAATTTGATTAGCTTTTAAAATTCCTTTCATTGAAGAGTCATAGGCATGCATAAGCATCCTTAACCTTCTTCCAGGGGTCTTTGGAGAGCTCTTTTGATCTTGGCATGATGACATCACAGATGTCAATAGCAAACTGAACACCAGACTCTAGATACCTGAGGTTTAAAAAAGACAACTTTTACATGTATACTCCCTAAGAAGTTTCTAATTATTAGCATCTAAGCTAGAACACCTGCTTCTAATTTCACGGATTTAAAAGGATGGTAATTGTAGGTGTGTTCTTACTTATTCTAGGTGACAAACCTGCTCTTTCAATATTTTTTTTTTTTTTTAGAATAAATATGTTCATTGTATGTGCCATTTATTCAAGTATTGAAGAGGTCAACACGCATACATACTGTACACATAAAGTGTATGCATATCCTATTAATCCACTCCTCCTATTTGATCACTTTTAGTCCATTAAATATAATTTATAAACATTTTGTTATATCAATTTGGTAAGTGCAAAAAATACCTCACTTGTATTGTTTTAAGCTCTTTCTCTGTAATCCCCAGAGCACCTCAACCTATGTTAAGAAGCACATAAAAAAGGGAGGTTTTCTGTAGTCCTGTCTTACGGTGATAAAACTGCCCCCATATAGATGCAATATGGTAACTGAGCAATGTCACTCTAGGGACTGTGTTAGTGGAAGATTCAACAGGGTAAAGTAAAGGAAAAAGGCCTAAAATAGAAAACGAATGCAACCACCACGAGCACTAGTAAGCTGAAATGTATTACATATTTTGTTCTTAAGGTTAGATATGCTTGAAAACCATTTCCCAGAGGGGATTTTCGTCAATCCCTACTCTAAAGCTGAAGACTGAACAAGCAGAAAGCTGTTTTGGACAATTCATTGGAGAATGGTAGCTGCATGGGACTTACAGTAACCACACAGATAAAACACAAGTTTATAAATAATATTATTGTTAGCAAACAAACTGTGCGGATACACCTTGATAGGCATTAGGACCTAAAGGAATTAACAATAAATTATGAAGCTCATCTTATTTTAGTACATTAACATTCATTTTTAAAAAAATATTTGCGTTTTAAATCTCTGCTGATATATCCCACTGGAAACAATCTACCAAGAATTAAAAAATAATTATATAAAATATACTTTTGCTATAATTTTGATGAATTTCCCCTTATTTAAATCTAGCATTTATTCTATAATAAAACAAACGCAACGTATACCATGTTCAAAGTGCTATTTTCCTGGCCAAGTGAAAAACAACTAGATCTTATCACAAGAAATGTGCAATTTTATTCAGTGAAATAACTTTGTGAATGCAGTATTTATTTTGTTAGTCACATACATTAAAGAAGGCCTTTGGTGAATCAAATGATAGTAAATCCATTTATTTTAGCCACTTACCCACTGGGCACTTATACCCCCTTCCTAACCAGGCCAATTTTCAGCTTTCAATCCTCTTACATTTACAATTACTCATGCTACACTGTACCCATATGAAAATGTTTGTCCTTTTTTTTACACAAATAGAGCTTTCTTTAATAATAATACTAATCACTGTTTTTTTTTACTTTTTGCGCTATAAATAAAAAAATACCTACAATTGTATTTAAAAAATTAATTTTTCTTAATTTTTTTATTATAAATTTATTTTGTAATCTTTCTTCATAAAAGTTGGCCAAAAGTTATACTGCTACATATCTTTGGTAAAAGTAACCCAAATAAGTATATATTATTTGGTCTTTGTGAAGGTTATAGTCTACAAGCTATGGTGCCAATCATTGAAAATTAATCACATCTGATGTACTTGAGACACTAACAAGCAAGGAAAGTACAAATACCCCCAAACGACCTTTTTTTGGAAAGTAGACATTCCAAGGTATTTAGTGGGAGGCATGGTGAGTTTTTTTAAGTTGAACATTTTTCGCACAATTCTTTGCAAATAAAGATTTGTTTTCCTCACAAAATTATCACATTAAGTTATTTCTCACATACTGTATAGGCATACTTTCAATTACACCCAAAAATACAATACCAATACCCCCTGTCATCTTCACCCCCCCTGTACCCCACTGTCTTCTTCCTACCATCCCACCTTCTGTCATCGTCATCCTCCCCTGTACCTCCCTGTCATCTTCCTACCATCCCACCCCCTGTCAGCTTCCTACCCCATGTACCCCCCTGTCAGCTTCCTACCATCCCACCCCCTGTCATCTTCATCCCCCCATCAGCTTCCTACCATCCCACCCCTGTCATCTTCATCCCCCCCTGTACCCCCACTGTCAGCTTCCTACCATCCCACCCCCTGTCATCTTCATCCCCCCTGTACCCCACTGTCAGCTTCCTACCATGCCACCCCCTGTCATCTTTATCCCCCTGTCAGCTTCCTACCATCCCGCCCTCTGTCATCTTCATCCCCCGTGTCAGCTTCCTACCATCCCACCCCCTGTCATTTTCATCCCCTCTGTCAGCTTCCTACCATCCCACCCCCTGTCATCTTCATCCCCCCTGTCAGCTTCCTACCATCCCACCCCCTGTTATCTTCATCGCCCCTGTCATCTTCCTACATCCCACCCCCTTTCATCTTCATCCCCCCTGTACCCCTCTGTCAGCTTCCTACCATCCCACCCCCTGTCATCTTCATCCCCCCTGTACCTCCCTGGTCTTGCCTAGGGTGCAGAATTGTCTAGTATCGGCCCTGTGGATAAGGCATGGATGAGCACTGATGTGGCATGGATGAGGCACAAATGAGGCACATATGGGCATGAATGTAGCACGGTTGAGGCACAGATTGTCATGAATGAGGCACAAATGGGCATGCATGAGGCATAGATGGGCATGAATGAAGCACGGATGGGCATACATTAGGCATGGATGAGGCACATATGGACATGAATGAGGCACTGCTAAGGCACAGATGGGCATGAATGAGGCACAAATGGGCATGAATGAGGCACGGATGAGGCAAAGAGGGGCATGGATGAGGCACAGATGGGCATGAATAAACACAGATAAGCATGAATGAGCCATGGATGAGGCACAGGTGAGCACTGCTGTGGTCTCTCTCCACTCCTCTCATGCTGTACCGATCGGTGTGTACAGTGTGCGATGAGAGGAGAGAGCTGAACCGGACATGCGCCGGTTTGTTGACAAATTATTGCTCCGTCATTTGACAGCAGCCCTTTACCATGATCAGTGATGCGCCAGGTTCGGTGAACCTGGTGAGCAAGGTTATTTTTGTGTGCATGCCCCTGATTCTGGGAGGACGTCATTGTACGCCCTCCCAGAATAAGCTGACCATGCTGTAGCAGTCACCCGGTCGGCAATCGGTTAAGAGAGGGCATTTTTTGGATTTTGTGAGATTTATGCTGGTTGGTCTGGTGCATAGAATTATTTAAATGCATGACATTTGCAACATAATAGTATTGTCACCATTACTATCAGGTAGTATTTATTAAGCAAAACAAAAATAAGTATGTGTCCCCTTTAAACAAAACCAAAACACATAAACATGAATGATAAGAGCAAAGCATAAATATATATGTGCCAAAAAAATCCAAAAATAATATTAAAGTCCACCAGGGACCCAAGGTGCTTTAAATGACATTCAAATGAATATAAGTGTTTTCATTGTTCAGGAGCTGCTCCCCAATGCACAGCTTCTTACCAAAGAAAATATTGCATAGTGCAGTACAGCTTAAGGCTCCATGCTCACTGGCTTAAAAAATGGTTGCTTCTACAAGAGTTTTGTGTTTTACCTGTAGAAGCAGCTCAATATTCTCCTATGTGTCTATGCACATTAGGAGGATTAGAGGCATATTTTAAGCTCAACGTTTAGAGGCAGGAAAAGAAACCCTTCTGTTTTGCATTCCTGATTGGAGCTTTCTGGCCAAAAAAATGCAAAACTCTCCCAAACTAGTTTTAACTGTGTACAGAAATGTGAGCATGTTTTTTTCTTCTAAGGAACTGTCATTTTTTTTAAGCCCATTGTTCATGGAGCTTAAAACATGATATTATTTGAAAAGCATTTCACTTTTCTGAGGACGCTTGTTCATGGAAAATGTCATGTGGAGCTGCTCTGTGACATCAACCTGTATGCCAGCAAGTCCTGCAGCTGCACTGTGAACACTCTTTATCGTTTACTTGTTCTAACTAAATGTGTGAGTGTAATACTTTGTGAATAAAATAAATGTTTTAATCTGTACTCCACTATGAGATTGCTCCTTTGTTTAATTTGGCCATTATCTGTGGATTTGAATGTGGGCTAAGGAGACAGGTATCCTCTGTTGTTATCAAACAGAAGCTGATTGGTGGGATCGGTAGTATTATTCAAAGCACTCTGTGATCTTTTCTTTGGCACCTTGAGTCACTGGTGGAATTTTGGGACTTTTTGGCACAAATGTATTTCTACTTTGCTCTTATTCATTTTTATGTTTTTTGGTTTTGTTTTACTTTGTGATTGCATTTAAAGAGAACACATACACTAATTTTTGTTGCATTTATTTTTTTATGTCTTGTATTCAGACATTTGTGATTGCTGCAGTTACATGCACTGAGCACAAGATTTATTCTTTTCTTTTTCTATTGCTTTCTAGATAGTATTTATTGCAATGATAATACAACATTTAGCATTGTGATAGTATACATTTCACCTGTTAGCAATGATGTTAAGGGGTTAAATTCAGGCTTAAGGATAGGATTTGGTATTTAGTTAAGATTATGGATTAGTAAATGTCTGTTTTTCGGTTCTGATAATTCATTTGAGCTCCATGAATTCATTTTAGATGTGATTTGTGTCTATTAATGTAACCCATGCATTATAAGATATTATAGGATATTGACCTAAGCCTCATTCCGATTCTGACTACTATTATCAGTTTCTGTGAAATAAGTAAAGTCAAAAGCACTTTTGAGACAGATTGTCTTTGGTACACTTTCTTAAAATATTTCGACCAATATAATGTATTCACTTACCTCTGGTAGCTAACAGTGGTGGGCACTAGGCACTTGGACTAGTTGACTATATCTTGATGAGCAATTGACTCTCATAAACATGTTCCAGGAAAAGGAACCAGATTGGTCCACCTAAATGATCTCAAATAAAAAAGGATATAGGTTATACAATTGCTTAACAAACCACTTTGTACTTACATTTTAACAAAATTACCTTTCAAATTCAAGCTGCAGCTGCCATCGTTTTCTAAAACTGTCACAAAAACTTGATGCAATATGGCAATCTGGAGGTGTTATGTACATTGCTGATTTATGTAATGCTGCCATAATTTAATTTCCTGCGAGTGTTATTGGCTCACTGATTTTCTCAGACATCTACTGTAAGTCCAATCAAATTTTAGGCATCCCATGCAAAAGGAATTTCAGTTTTGGTGAGATACTTTTCAAGGGTTAACTATTTCTAGGAATGCAGACACTGCAGTTATCCTTATCAGAACACTGAGCCTTCATTCACACTTGAGCATTTTTCTGCTTGTTTCTCTATACCTGACTATGCCTTACTCACAGAATTATATTCTTTCTAGTTTTACTTGTTCACACTTGTACACACAATCTCTTCTAAACTCTATGCCTTATGCTCTAAAAAGTACATGTGTTTTTTTTTTTTTTTTTTTTTTTTTTTTTTTAGCATATGCAGATGATTTGGATCCTATAGACTTCAATAGAATTACTTGTAAATATACAATACACAAGGTTTAGCATGTTTTTGAGCACTTTTGTATATCAGAAGAATTCCTCTCCTCCTATAAAACTGCTTTACTCTCTTTGCCCAGCCTAGGAAACAAATTCCAGAACCTTGACACACCTGCAAAAATACTTAGCACCCCCCTAGACAGGTGCTAGGTAAAAGCATCTATTTTGCTCCTGCTGCTTATCAGGGGAGCTGATCTGTTAGTTTTGCCTTTCACATGTTTCCAGGTGTGATTCACTGGGTCTGAGGGAGTGTCCCCACTGTATTCAATGAGGGAGCTTGTTTGACAGTGGAGCAAACCCAGCCAGTGACACATCCTGTTTCATGGCAGTCCCAGTGGGAGGCTATGTGGCAATGCATCCTGGGATTGGCCATAATTAGGGCGGGAGCATTTGACAGGGTGTCTTGTGGCAGAGCCAAGTCCCAGGAGGAGGTGACGGCTGTCTCTCCTCCTGCAGAGTGAGGAAGGTGGTCCAGGCGGTCGGCCTAGGGCCCAGGAGTGGAGCTGGGCTGCAGAGGATCCGGTGTAATGACAAGTGGAGCTGCTGGGCAGAGGACTTTAGGAAAAACAGTATCATGAGTACTAAGGGATCTGCCTAGGAGTCTGTCTAAGAGAGGGGATTACTCCAGAGAAGTCAGGGGATCAAGGAACCAGCTCACTCAGAGTGTTACAGTAAAGGGGATGCCGTGTAATGAACCCTGAAGATTAGGAACAAAGGGGGTGCCAGGAAGGGCCCTGAAGTTGTTCAGCAGTATAGTTCAGTTGCTTCAGAGTACAGATTACCTCAGAGAATTACTTCAGTTCTGCGTCACAGCTTGTGACAAACTGAAACTAGCGGCCTAGCTGTGACTAGCTCAATTTCAGTGTTACCCAGCGTTACTCAGCATTAACCAGCATTAGCCAGCATTAACCAACATTTACTAAAGTCGTCCCTGATTATTGTGCATAGTTTTGTTCAGTTGGAGTATCCCACTCATCCCTTCTCCTATCCAAGTTCCTAATAAAACATAAAGACCAAAGAAACTGGACTGATTCTTGTCTGGGGTAAAAACACTTGGAAAATGCCAGATTATTCTACTGTTGCTAATGGTAACCCAGAGGGACCTGTAACCAGCAGCTCCCTTGGGATTAGTGCTACACTTGCAAAATGCATGTAATATACCTGTAAAATGCCTAAAAAAGCACCTTAAAAGTGCTTCAAAATCACAAAAAATACTCCCAGCTTGCATTCTGCTTAGGTGTGAATACATGCTGAGAGTTGCTAGAATGGGTATAATGACCTAGACCCTCCCTTTCGGGAATTAGTCTGGAAAGGATATGGTGAAACAAGCAGCTGCTTCTTGAGTAAAGAAAGTGGTAAGAATCTGCAGCAAAGTTTGTTAAAGTTCTTGCAATGTTCAATTACCTAAAGGGTAGGGCCGGCGATAGGCATAAGGCAGCCAAGGCGGCCGCCTGAGGGCGCCAGGAGAGAGGGGGCACTAAAGCCTTTTCGTTTGCTACTTTTCCGTAGGTGATATTGATTTGTACTCATATTTTTATTTTTTATTTGTTGTTTTTCACAAGCGCAGAGTTACACACATATTTAAAAAAAAAAAACAGAAGATATGGTGGAAAGTGGACATAGCAGGGGAGATGGGAATAGAGCAGAGGACATGGGGAGATGGAGACAGACAGAGCAGGGGAAATGGAGCAGTTAGAGCAAGAAACATGGGGACAGTTTGTTAAAAAAGGATGCTTTTCTCCTTTCCATAAATATCTGTAGAGAAGAGCACCCATAAATTTTCAGTTTTCCCCGTCTGTTCTGTGCAGGCACAGTTTTGGGGCCGTTCAATGATTAGACAGCTGAGATCTGCCGAACTGGGGCAGCAGGGCAGGTACAGGAGGATGCACGTGATGTCTGTGTGCTTGGCGCCTGTTTCTAGTAGTTTCAAAAAGATGAGAGTGAGGGGGAGGAAGGACCAACAGCCTGCCCTAGCCTGTGCCAGCCTGCAGTGCTCTACAGCCCACCCACCTGACCCCAAAGCCATACAGCCCACCCACCTATCCACAGTGCCCTACAGTCTGGTTGCATTGAATGGACAACAATGTAAGAGGTAAGTGGGACTGGGGACCCTAAGATAAGGAGTGAGTGAGGAGGACACTGTAAGGGGAAACTCTGCAAACTCTGGTGTAAAGAGGAACTCTGATGTAACAGGGCTTTGTCACCAGAGCCCCTTTACATCAGAGTTGCTAGCGTTCCCCCTTAAATCACAGAGCCCAGAGCCCATTTTTCATCAGAGTTCCCCTACAGTATAAGAGAGAACTCTGTGGATTCTGATGAAAGGGCTCATTCAGAAAGGTGCTGAGTCCTGTCCTCCCAGAGGAGCTGCTGTCTGGGGTTGGGGTAACGCAAGGATGGTGGGGAGGGGGGCACCAAAATGCACCTTCGCCTATGTATATAAAAATCCTTGCACCGGCCCTGCTAAAGGGGTTTTTTTTTTTTCTCAACAAAAAAGGAGTTACACTGTAATGAGAAGGTGAAGATTTATGATTGTTTCATCAGGTTTTCAGTCATAGAAATGTGGCTTCACTAGAAACCAGGACTCATAATTGAGGCGATATGACACTGCTTGATCATTTACCAATTTAGACACTAGTTCCAAAGCTTTTCAAGCTTCCAAAAAACTGCAGCAATAAAATAACAGTACCAAATGAAAGACATTTTAAAATTTGCACTTTTTATGATAGCATCAGTACATCTTATATAATTGGTGTATTTATTTTTGTAATTGTCCTTAAGTGAAAATATTTCTGCATTCTGTGATGTGATGATGTTATTTGATCCCCTATACTCATCATAAAGCTTAAGAGATTGACAGTATCACTTTTGCATTTCTTCCTGTTGGTTTTTACTATAACCACTTCAACCACTTAGGATGTACCTGTGCATCTTTGGTTTGAAGTGGCTATACCTAGATGATGTCTGTCCATGCTCTCCAATAACAATGACAGTGGCACTGGCACTGGCGTGCGCAGCCTATGGCATTAGGATGTGCACCTCAAACCAAAAGCTCAAATACATGTGCGCTTGTGTTTGTATATATATATACTGTATATACACATACAAATACACACACACACACTATTATAAATAAATGTAAACTAAAATATAATCTATGGGGACTCTGCTCTAAAGGGGGATCTATGGGGGGCCTGCTCTAAAGGGGATCTATGGGGACCCTGGCCTGCTCTAAAGGGGATCTATGGGGACCCTGCTCTAAAGGGGGATCTATGGGGATCCTGCTCTAAAGGGAGATCTATGGCATAGATCCCCTTTAGAGCAGGGTCCCCATAGATCCCCCTTTAGAGCAGGCCAGGGCAGGTCCCCCATATAGATCTCCTTTAACAGCAGGCCAGGGTGAGGTGAGGACCCCCATATAGATCCCCCCTTACAGCAGGCCAGGGTGAGGTGAGGTCCCCCATACAGATTCCCCCTTACAGCAGGCCAGGGTGAGGTGAGGTCCCCCATACAAATCCCCCCTTACAGCAGGCCAGGGTGAGGTGAGGTCCCCCATATAGATCCCCCCTTACAGCAGGCCTGGGTGAGGCCCCCCATAACGATCCCCCTTTACAGCAGGCCAGGGTGAGGTTCCCCATATAGATCCCCCTTACAGCAGGCAGGGTGAGGTCCCCCTTATAGATCCCCCTTACAGCAGGCCAGGGTGAAGTGAGGTCCCCCATATAGATCCCAGATCTATATGGGGACCTCACCTTACCCTGGCCTGCTGTAAGGGGATCTATATGGGGGACCTCACCTCACCCTGCCTGCTGTAAGGGGGGGGTCTATACGGGGGACCTCACCTCCCCCTGCCTGCTGTAAGGGGGATCTATATGGGGGACCTCACCCTGGCCTGCTGTAAGGGGGGATCTATATGGGGGACCTCATCTCACCCTGCCTGCTGTAAGGGGATCTATATGGGGGACCTCACCTCACCCTGCCTGCTGTAAGGGGGGATCTATATGGGGAAACTCACCCTGGCCTGCTGTAAGGGGGGATTTATATGGGGGACCTCACCTCACCCTGGTTTGCTGTAAGGGGGATCTATATGAGGGACCTCACCTCCCCCTGGCCTGCTGTAAGATGGATCTATTTGGGGAACCTCACCTCCCCCTGGCCTGCTGTAAGGGGGATCTATATGGGGGACCTCACCTCCCCCTGGCCTGCTGTAAGGGGGATCTATATGGGGTCTTAGATCCCCCTTACAGCAGGCCAGGGTGAGGTGAGGTCCCCCATATAGTCCCCCTTACAGCGGGCCAGGGTGAGGTCCCCCATATAGATCCCCCTACAGCCGGCCAGGGTGAGGTGAGGTCCCCCATATAGATTCTCCCCCCTCCCCTTACAGCAGGCCAGGCAAGGGCAGGTTCCCTCTTACCTTTTTTTCACCTGTCCCCAGGCAAGATTTTCCTGCAGCACCACAGACCGTCCGTCACCACACTTCAGGGCTTGAAGTTCAGGCTCTCTGGCCTCTCCCCCTCCTTTGCTGAACTGCTGTTGCTGTCTGTCCTGTCCTCCTCCTCCTCGCCGCGCAGCCGGTTTCTTCTGTTGGTTCTCTCCCGCGCTGCATGGCCGCTGCACAGCAAAGTCCTTCCTCCCCCAGTGATCACTACACACCGCACGCACATCTGTCTCCACCTCCACCACAGTGGGCGGCGCCGGCTGGATCAGATTTGGTCTGAAGACTGGAGCTGAGCATCCGAGCCGCCAAGCTGAGGCCAGCCCCAGCCAGTGAGCCAGGGGCAGAGCCGCAGAAGAGACTCAGCGGCGGGCCGGCAGCCATGGCGGAACTTGCAAGGAGGCCAAAGGGTGACGCACGCCTATTGACAGTGGCATGAATTTAAACATAATATAGCACTGCAACGGTTGTTTACAATGATCAAAGAACCATGGGTAAATCCTTAAAAAAAGTTACAATATTTTATTGCAATTGATTTTTTTTTTTTTTTGTACTGGTTCTTTAACTTGTGGAGAAGTAGAGGATGTGTGTATAATGGCTGTGAAATACTAAGGATTCATGGAGCTTTACAGTGTGCCAGGATTGTTCTAGAATTTAAGACGTGCATTTACATGCACCATCGCTGGAATTAAACACTGCTGTTAACCTTGGAAATGTGCAGTAGGCCAAGTCAGGTCTATTTTAAAGAGGACCCCTCTATGATCATGCAGCCTTTGTCCCTGCTCTTGCGCTACCATTTTAAAAGTGTATGTCCTCCATCACGCGCCTTAAATAGAGCGCATTTCATCAAGCAAATCGTCTCACGCATGCACAAAACAAAATCACATTCACCTGTTTCATAAAAAAAAGAAAAAAAAAAAGAAACCCTTATCTTACAGAAAAGCATGCTGATGTGAATTTTTGTGTTGTGGGAAAGGTCTGTTTTAAGGGGGAACAATAGTGAAGGATAACTGCATCACTAGAAAGCTGCGGCAGGCTGGCCCAGCTGCGCAAATCAATGTATGGGTACATCTGTTCGGGGGATTGGTGCTGGGGGGCGAACGCGCATGCTCCCACCCCCACTAGGCAGCAAGGATGCTGATCCACGGACCGGTAGCTGTTTTAAACACAGCTGACTGTTCTTCTGCCTGGAATGATCACAGAGTGCCTGTGATCCTTCTATATAGGATCACAAGTCTCTGGTAATTTCACAAGCTCATCCACCAAACAGTTAGAAAACACTCCCCTAGGCTCACACTTAGCCCTTTGATCACCACTGTGTTAACCCCTTCAAAATACGCTTATTGCAATTTTGTTTTATCAAAAAATATGTAGCAGAATACAAATTAGCCTAAAAGGATGAAACATTTTGATTTTTAAGTTTTTTGTGGGAATGTTATATAGCAGAATGTGAAAAATATTGTTTTTTTTTTCAGATTTGTCACTTATTTTTGTTTATAGCGCAAAAAATAAAAATTGCACAGGTGATCAAATACCACTAAAAGAAAGCTCTATTTGTGGGAAAGAAAGGACACCAATTTTATTTGGGTACGGCGCAATAGTCAGTTAGAGTGACGCAGTGCTGAATCTCAAAAAATGGCCTGGTCATTAAAAGGGGAAATCCTTCCAATCCAAAAGTGGTTAATACATTTTTCGATACAGGACATGTATCCATGTATCACACCACGCACATTTCAAAGTACATGTCCTGTATGTTGTGATTTAATAAAGAAATGAATCTGTCCATGGAAGCAGTGATTTCCCTCATCATTGCTCCTTTTGGGAAAAACAAACTGTGTCTAGCACCTGGAAGTGCAGAGATGTGATTGCATTGGGGTATCTGAAGTAATATGGACTGTTACATAGTGAACACAGGTTCATTTTATGTACTAAGGTTTCCTAACCAAAATAGGGAGATTTCTGGTATTTACTGTATCTTTTGTGCTTATATGTACAGTATGTTAACTTATTCATTGAAATGCAGTTTATTTCTTAGCTGTTTTGGGTACAAAACTTACCATCTGGCAACAATAATCAAATGATGACCACGTCTTTTTGGGCAAAGTCATTTTTTATCTTGTCTTTTGTTAACTACAGCTCAATACTGAAGATGCTCAGGTTTTTTGATAATTCATGTCACCTAGTTCATTTGTGATAGTATGCTTCATACAATTTTGAACAATTTTAAATAGTTTTACATAAATTGAATTACTTGAGTAAATCACACTAGCAATGTTTTTGTCCTGACATTTTATTCTGTAGTTTTTCTGATCTTTTGAAAAACAACTAGCAGCTCATTGATAACATATGTGCACATGCTGTTCTGACAACATTCAACTCCAAACCCGAGATTGATCAAGGCTGCAGTTGTCAGTGAATTTCACACTTCCAAAGTCATTTCACATATTGCATTTCTTTTTTCATCGTTCAAAAGCAAAAGTTGTAAATTGTAAATCCTCAGTGCCTGAGAGTTCTGTTTTTCTTTCATTTCATCGTCCACTGCCAAAAGATAGAATGTGGTAACCATGGTAATGTGCAAGTAACTTTTATTCTACAAAGTAATAGGATGCTCACTCCTGAGGCCTTTTAAAACTATATAGCACAGAAAAGGATGCTTACTTTAATGCCCGTGTTGCATCTATAAATGTATATGTTAGCATGCATTTTTTTATTTAAATATTATTTACAATTGTATTTTACTGACTTTGAACTCCAGCAAAAAAAAAAAAAGATATTTCTAGATTTTTATATTTCTATGTTTTTAAAGCACTTAGAAAGGTTGGTAAATCCTGAATCTGAGTTTGTACCACTTATGTAATGAAAATGCAGGGCAGGTTGAAATACTGGCCATGCATGTATGGGGCCATGACAGGACAACAAAACGAGTAATAGGTGATTGGTCAGTTAAGCAGGTAATTCTGATAGGTCAATTAAATAAATTTAGAGGATTGGACAGTTAACTAAAAGTTATAGAGGATTGGTTTAAAAATTAGAATTTGGACACCTTGAATCATAACAGTTCCCTATAAAAAAACAAGGCAAATCCGTTAGTAGCATCCGTCAGCGGGAGCAGACCAAGAATTTGTCCCACCCGCCCGGCCCTTAGGTCGTTTTACTTTCCTTTATAATTGTTTTATTTATAGCGACTTGTTGATGGGTTGTTTTTTATTTATATATGGAGTAGTTATGGGTAACTTGGGCTTTATGGCTAAGTTACATATTTGTGTGTAAATATGTGTTAGTAGTTTAGTTCGAGCTCCATTGCTGAACTATGTTAATTTTTGTGTAAAGTTAACAAATAAAAGGCCTCTGACAATTAATACCAAATTCAAGTCTGTGAGTCCTAGTAAATTATTTATAATTTAGAGTAATAAGGGTAAACTGTTGTTGTTCCTCCTATGGCACCATAATAATAGCAACCAGTCAGAATGAAACTTCCAGTGATCTAAATAGTTGCATGTCATTACTGCCTATTGTACTTTCCTACTTTATTGTCCTAGCTCCCTAAACTTCCTGAATATGATATTCTTGATAGCCATGCATATCTACTTAAGGGCTCTTTCACACGGGCGTTCCTTTTTTTTTTGCCCGATCAGGTCCTTTTTTTTTTTTTTGTAACGGACACGGATGACACTTGTGTCATCCGGTCCGTATGTCCGTTTTTCATCCCATCCGTTTGCGGATGAAAAACTGACATAATGCATGTCTATGTAAAAACGGATGTCTGCGGATGACACCACTGACATCCGTTTTTGCTTCAGTTCCGTTTTTTGAAAGGAAGAAAAAATAGGGTTCTCCTCTGTTCAAAAAAACTGAACTGAACTGAACTGAACTGACAAAAAACGGATGTCAGAGGATGATCATCCGATGACATCCGTATTTACATAGAGATACATTCGCAAACGGATGGGATGAAAAACGGACATACGGAACGCCCGTGTGAAAGAGCCCTAACTGTTATGTTTTGAGATAGGGCTAGATTCCTCTTCAGTATAACTATCATTATTTGTTATAAGATCCATTATTTCTAGTAATGAAAGCCAATGGGATCGCAAAACCTCAACTGGCACATATACAGGTGCTTTAGCTTAGTAAATATAGAGGGGTGATGTCACACAACTTAGCTCAAAGTGTAGCATAATGCATTGTATATTTTGAGCAGTGAAAATCTCATGGATCAAGAAAGTTTTGTGTTTATACATACAGTCCAAGCTACAGGCACCTTACAAGATTAAGTAAAAGCTCTGAAATGTTTTCACAGTTTTCACTTTGAAACTTTTGCAACTTTATATTTATTTATTTTTTTCTTTCCTTCACCTTTATCTCACTGAGACAAAGCTGTTTGTTTTTTTATTGCCAATTAATGTATTACAGATCAGCTCTGCTATACCATTGTCAGTTTAAATGTGTAGATGTGTGCAAGTTTTTACAAAAAGATAATATTACTAGGTTTGTCTTTTCTGGTGCCACTCTTATAGTAAAAAGTTTTTTAATAATAAATGCACAGGTAAGAACTTAGCAAGGCTGTATTTTTTTTTCCATTCACAAAAAAGAGCAACCTTGTAAGCATAATCGGAGTAAAGGGAATCATTAATCAAATCTTTGGGAATTGCATTTGACAACAAACTCATCAAGGCATGAAAATTAGCATTAGTGCTTTGAACATTGAATAAACATTTGTTTTTAGTTTAGTAATCTCATTACATTCAAATTGGGTTTAAGCTTTTTTAAATCTACTTTTGGATTATGCAGCAAATACATAAAATATATTTAAAATCTGGTAAGCTTTGCAAGTATTTACACCACAATTATGTTCATTTATTTAGGACTATTAAGTAGTCACAAGCAGCAATCAACCTAAAAAACTGTAACTAGGAAGATATTCAGTTGCCATTTGTAGGTTTTCAAGTCCTTGAATGTGCAAGAATGTTCTTATCTTAGCAAAATGTCAGGATGTTGTCACATGCAAAACCTTCCCAAAAAAAGAAAGAGAAAAATATCAATGTATTATCTTGGTCATTTTTATATATTTCATTTCAGAAATGTGATATGGTTTCTTTCCTTACTAGGGACAATGGATTGGATAATTTCTTCAAGTCTGTGTGCTTTCATCCAAGTGCAAGACCTTACTGACCATATAATGTACAGTATGTTTGTGTACTCATATGACAGTAGTAGACACGGTTGAAAGATTTGCTAAAGTATGAAGTGCAGTGCAATTAAGTAAACTGAAATAAAATTGGACCACATTTTCTAAAGTGTAAAGTGAGCTAGAGCAAACCTGCATTCAATTCTCTATTGCTCTTTCAAATGACACTGCACATAATTGCCTTCAGTTCACTTTACAGGTACTTTGGCACAAGATCACTTGATCACATGTCACACTTTAGTAAATAAGCCCCATTATTCTGTTAGCCTCTCTGATTTAGAGTCTGAAGCCAGAGATTTTCTCTGCCTTGTAAATTGCTATATAATGTCACAACACTGACATCAGCAAAAAGTATATAAATAAATAAAAGACAGTGCACTGTTGTCTGTGTTGGTGAAACAATATTGTTTCTAAAAGTAGTAAAAAAGGGGACACCCGCATTTTCCATTCTGTATGAAATGGAACTCCAACCCAAACAAATTCTCTAGTTTTGCATAGAAGGGGAAGGGTTAAAACCTACCTATTTAGTTTTTTGTTGTTATGTGTGTCCTAATTGGGGAAACATCTACTTACTTCCTGTCAGAGATTTTAACCACTTTAACACTGCTCACTGTGCTTCTACTGCGGCACAGTGGCTCGTTATCGTCTGGCGACGTAGACCTACGTCACCAGACATTCCCCTCTCTTGGCGGCGCGCTGTATTTAGTCACCGCTGCTCTTCCCCGATCGTCTGGGATCGAGTGAGGAAATCCACCCGCTTGTGTAAACAAAGCGGGCGGATCTCCTAAGTGACAGGCAGGGTCAGATTGCAGGATTCAGCATAGCTGAACCTGCGATCTGTGCCTGTGTCACATAGTCCCCTCCCCCCACACACGTCAGTAAGCACCAGGCATACATTAACCCCTTGATCACCAATAAAAGTTAACCCCTTCCCTGCCAGTGTCATTTTTACAGTAACAGTATTTATAGCACTGATTACTGTAGTATTGTCACTGGTATCCCCAAAAGTGTCAAAAATGTCAGTCAAGGGTCCGATCTGTCCGCCGCAATGTTGCAGTCCCGCAAAAAAAATTGCAGATCTCCGCCAGATCGCCACCATTACTAGTTAAAAAAAAAACAATAAAAATGACATAAATTTCCCGTAGTTAGTAGCTGCGATAACTTTTGCGCAAACCAATCAAAATATGCTTATTGCAATTTTTTTTACCAAACATATGTAGCAGAAAACAAATTGGCCTAAAATGTTAAAAAATTTTGATTTTTAAATTTTTTTGTTTTATAGCGCAAAAAGTAAAAATCGCACAGGTGATCAAATACCACCAAAAGAAAGCTCTATTTGTGGGGAAAAATGGGTACAGCATCGCAAGACCGCGCAATTGTCCGTTAAAGTAACGCAGTGCCGAATCGCAAAATATGGCCTGGTCAGGAATGGGGTAAAATCTTCCGGTCTTAAAGCGGTTAAAAATACGCTCATTGAGAATTTTTTTGTCAAAGACATCTAGCTAAATACATTTTGGCCTAAATATATGACAAAAATGTAATATATTGGATATTTTTTTAACTGTCAAAGTGGAAAAATATTGTTATTTTTTCAAAATTGTCGCATTTTTTTATTAATATTGCAAAAAATAAAAATCGCAGAGATGATCAAATACCACCAAAAGAAAGCTCTGTTTGTGGGAAAAAAGGACGTAAATTTTGTTTGGGTACGGCGTTGCATGACCGCGTAATTGTCAGTTAAAGTCGCACAGTGCCGAATCGCAAAAAGTGGCCCAGACGTAAGACAGCAAAATCCTCCGGTGGTAAAGTGGTTAAAAAGAGAGTGAAAACCCCATCTTTGAGAATCTTGAAACCCCCTGTTGTATTCCCATGGGGAGAATTTTCCTATATACCTTTTTTCTTTAGCAAATCTAAAATTATAATATTTCCTTACTTTCACATGACAGTCACCTGGACGAAAAGTGAGAATAAAAACTTGACAAGTTGAAACTCTTTCTACTATATTCAAAGCTAGTGTCGCTTTAGAGGAAACTATAACCAAATATAATTGGAAAAATAGATTTTGTTTAAAAAAAGAAATACATATAATACGATAGATGCATAGTCTAAATTAATAAATACTGCCTCGTTGTTGAAAACTCTATTATAGAAGTTAAGGCAGCGAATTATTAAAATAATGATCCTAAATTCACGTTGTAAACAAAATCCATCAAGATGAAAATACATACTCAATGCAAGACTGGTATAATGAAATGTTTACAATGTAAATAATTAGGTGCATATTGCTAATTAACCACTTTCCATCTAGCCAATGTATATAATTGGTCAGGTGGGGGCTCTGTAGTTTTGAGAGGACCTACCTGTACTTCCTCCCACTCGTACACATCGCACACAACCCCTGGGTCATGCAGCAGTGAGATCTGTAACCACCCTGTCCACCCAACACAGCAGATCACAGTTGTCGGTACTGGGCCACTGTGATTGGCCATGGTATCATGTGATCGCTGTGATCATAGAAATCACATGTCTACTATTAAACAATTGTCATCCATGATACTATTGTTTACTATTGTGATTTATGTGATCTCTGTAGCAATCACAAGGGCCCTGACAACCACCATATTGTCCCTAATCACTGCCACACCTGTTATAGTTTCCCTGAATCCCACCACACCAATTACAGCATCCCTGTTCACTGCCACACATAGTTACAGTGTCTCTGATCAACACCACTACAGCCATATTGTTTCTATTGACTGCCATACCGGGTAAAGTTTCCATGATCGCCGCCACACCAATTACTGGTGATCACCACCCTACTAGCTACAGTGTCCCTGATAACCATCACACCAGTTACAGTGTTCATGATCACTTCCACACCAGTACACTGCCACAACCGTCATAGTGTATCTATAAGAACTTGCTTACTTGTATTCTCTGAAGAGCCATCCATGTTCTCATCACTCTTCAGAGAGCATTTGACAGGCAGTGAGGAAGCATTGTATCACCTCCTCAACACCTGCTTTAACCCCTTGGAACCCACACAAGCAACCCCATTTATAAGAAAGCTTTAAGGTGTTCCTTAGATTGTGGGTTGCTCTGTGTGTCTAGGTGTGAAAATGTCTCATATATGTGGTATCTGCATACTCAGAAGAAGTAGAAGAATATATTTTGGGGTGCATTTCTAAGTATGTGTTAAAAATAAATTATTAATAAATTATTAATTGAAAACACTCTGAAAAAAAAATATTTTTAATCCTGCATTTTTCAAAAACTTGTGGCAAAAATTACATTTTCAAAAGACACTTTTTGTGTTTGCTTTCTAAAATAGGGTCCTTTTTGAGTGTTTCCACTGTCCTGGTGCTCCAGGGCCTCAACAAATGTGACATGAGGTAGTAAGGGATGGGGGAACGGTTCAACCCCAGCATGAGTTCAGGCCTAACATTTGCCTGTTCGGTTGTTCGCTGAAAACCCAAATTTGCAGGGTGCTAACTGGGTGTTCGCCCCAACCAACACCCTACAATGCTGCTCCCTGACTTGGCAAAGCTTTACCCAATCAGGGTGCAGAATAAGCCAAATTGATGAATGATGCAAAATTTAGAAAAATCCATACCAGACCCTTATCTAGGCACGCAGCCTGACTGGGCTACATGCACATGCCCTCAACAGGGGGGGTGCTCTGAGACAAAAGTGGGTACACTCCTCACATTTTTGTAAATATTTTATTATATCTTTTCATGTGACAACACTGAAGAAATGACACTTTGCTACAATGTAAAGTAGTGAGTAGGGATGATCGAACGGTTCGGGTCGACCATCGGTTCGACTCGAACATTGGCTGTTCGAGGTTCGGCCGAATTTAGAACTTTCTGCCCAAAAAGTTTGGAATTCGGCAACCAGAACCGACCAAAATGCAATGGGACAGGAAATGGGCTTTAAAAGCCCATGATTGGACCGGAACCATTAGCAAAAGCCAATTGAGGGGGCAGGAGAATGCTAGGAATGTGATTGGAGTGACTAGGGGGTCCATAGACCAATCATTAGTGAATACGCCCCCCAGTATATAAGATAGCCCCCGCCAAATTCCTAGCATTGTTATACAGGGACATGGAAGAGAGTGGAAGCAGTTTGTGGACTTCTGCTACAAAGTGTCATTTAGCATTTATTAGTGTGAGGAAAGGGATATCTAGTGTAGTTAGGGTGCTCTTTTACAGTTTAGTTAGCTTTAATTATTCAGTTTCTGTAGGGAAAGTGTTAAGTGCCAGGGTGACCGTAGTGTGGTGTAGGGTGAACTGACAGTGACTGCTATGGCAGGGTGACCAAACCCTTCCATATCAGGGTGACCGCTATAGAGAAAAGCTAGTTTCTCTGAAGTTACTATCGCTGCAGTAATATGGCTTCGCCCCTGTCAGCTTGCTTTTTGGCTGCAGGCGTCTATAGGGATTTTTGAGCACATGTTTGGAGTCAGGCATGACATCTGAACATGTGTATAGGGAGTATATATACACACACCCATGTATGCATATATACACCTGCACATATATAGGTGTGAAAGGAGCAGAAAACACTACTTGTGCTAATGAAATAATTAACACCAATATAGTTACGCTCCTATCACACCTATATATGTCTAAGTGTAAAATACATATAAGTGTGTGTGTATATATATACCCCTATACAGAAGTTCAGATGTTTTGCCTGCCTCCAAAGAACCCAAAAAAATGCCCAAAAAAAACGCTAGCGCCAAAAAAAAAAAAAAACGCCCAGGTGTGTTGTTGCAGGCTTTTTTTGGGGTTTTTGGAGGCAGGCAAAACATCTGAACTTGTGTATAGTGGTATATATACACACATACTTATATGTATTTTACACTTAGACATATATAGGTGTGATAGGAGCGTAACTATATTGGTGTTAATTATTTCATTAACGCAAGCATACATTTCTGCTACTATCACACCTAATTATGTCTAGGTGTATATATACATATAAGTATGTGTGTATATATACCACTATACACAAGTTCAGATGTTTTGCCTGCCTCCAAAAACCCCCAAAAAATGCCTGCAACAACAAACCTGGGCATTTTTTTTGGCGCTAGCGGTTTTTTGGGCATTTTTTGGGGTTCTTTGGAGGCAGGCAAAACATCTGAACTTGTGTATACGGGTATATATACACACATACTTATATGTATATATACACCTAGACATATATAGGTGTGATAGTAGCAGAAATATATGCTTGCGCTAATGAAATAATTAACACCAATATAGTTATGCTCCTATCACACCGATATATGTCTAAGTGTAAAATACATATAAGTATGTGTGTATATATACCACTATACACAAGTTCCAATGTTTTGCCTGCCTCCAAAAACCCCCAAAAAATGCCTGCAACAACACACCTGGGCATTTTTTTTTGGCGTTAGCGTTTTTTTTGGCATTTTTTGGGGTTCTTTGGAGGCAGGCAAAACATCTGAACTTGTGTATAGTGGTGTATATATACACACATACTTATATGTATTTTACACTTAGACATATATAGGTGTTATAGGAGCGGAGCCATATTCGTGTAAATGATTTCATTAGCGCAAGCATATATTTCTGCTACTATCACACCTATATATGTCTAGGTGTATATATACATATAAGTATGTGTGTATATATACCCATATACACAAGTTCAGATGTTTTGCCTGCCTGAAAAGACCCCAAAAATGCCCCAAAAAAACGCTTGCTACTAAACCGGCAAGGTATGAAAAGAGAGAAGCCGCTAACCTGTTCTATAAGTGACAAAACACAAACAATCTTTATTTTATGGTTCTGGACATGCTACAGAGCTGAAACTTCACAGGTACACGTTTTAGACCCCCCAGATACTAAATCCAAAGAGTTTTTTTTTTTTTTTTTTTCAACAATTGGCTCTCTATCAAAAATGACAATTTTTAAGAACTTTTTTTGGGTATGACCCAGAACCCTAGGCACTTTTTAGGGGCATTTATTGGGTTTTAGGGCTTCAAAATGGTGTTTTTTGATTACCGAAGTTCGGGTCCCATTGATTTCAATGGGGTTCTGAAATCCGGGCCGAACTTTTGGGAGGTTCGGGTGATCTGGTTGAACCAAACTTTTCAAAAGTTCGATCACCCCTAGTAGTGAGTGTACAGCTTGTATAAAAGTGTAAATTTACTGTCCCCTCCGAATAACTCAACACATAGCCATTAATGTCTAAACCGCTGGCAACAAAAGTGAGTACACCCCTAAGTGAATATATCCAATTTGTGCCCAATTAGCCATTTTCCCTTCCCGGTGTCATATGACTCGTTAATGTTACAAGGCCTCAGGTGTGAATTGGGGAGCAGGTGAGTTAAATTTGTTGTCATCGCTCGCACTCTCTCATACTGGTCACTGGAAGATCAACATGGCACCTTATGGCAAAGAACTCTCTGAGGATCTGAAAAAAAGAATTGTTGCTCTACATAAAGATGGCCTAGGCTATAAGAAGATTGCCAACATCCTGAAACTGAGCTGCAGCACGGTGGCCAAGACCATACAGCGGTTTAACAGGACAGGTTCCACTTAGTACAGACCTCGCCATGATCGACCAAAGAAGTTGAGTGCACGTACTCAGCGTCATATCCAGAGGTTGTCTTTGGGAAATAGACATACAAGTGCTGCCAGCATTGCTGCAGAGGTTGAAGGGGTGGGGGGTCAGCCTGTCAGTGCTCAGACCATACGTTGAATAAAATTGGTCTCCATGGCTGTCGTCCCAGAAGAAAGCCTCTTCTAAAGACAATGCACATTTAAGCCCGCAAACAGTTTGCTGAAGACAAGCAGACTAAGAACATTGATTACTGGAACCATGTCCTGTGGTCTGATGAGACCAAGATAAACTTATTTGGTTCAGATGGTGTCAAGCGTGTGTGGTGGCAACCAGGTGAGGAGTACAAAGACAAGTGTGTCTTGCTTACAGCCAAGAATGGTGGTGGGAGTGTCATGGTCTGGGGCTGCATGAGTGCTGCTGGCACTGGGGAGATACAGTTCATTGAGGGAACTATGAATGCCAACATCTACCGAGACATACTGAAGCAGAGCATGATCCCCTGCCTTCAGAGACTGGGCCGCAGGGCAGTATTCCAACATGATAATGACACCAAACACACCTCCAAGATGACCACTGCCTTGCTAAAGAAGCTGAGGGTAAAGGTGATAGACTGGCCAAGGATGTCTCCAGACCTAAACTCTATTGAGAATCTGTGTGGAATCCTCAAACGGAAGGTGGAGGAGCTCAAGGTCTCTAACATACACCAGCTCAGTGATATCATGATTCAGGAGTGGAAGAGGGCTCCAGTTGCAACCTGTGAAGCTCTGTTGAACTCCATGCCAAAGAGGGTTAAGGCAGTGCTGGAAAATAATGGTTGCCACACAAAATATTGACACTTTGGGCCCAATTTGGACATTTTAACTTAGGGGTGTACTCACTTTTGTTGCCAGCGGTTTAGACATTAATGGCTGTTTGTTGAGTTCTTTTCAGGGGACAGTAAATGTACAGTTATACAAGCTGTACACTCACTAATTTACATTGTAGCAGTGTATTTTTTTCAGTGTTGTCACAGGAAAAGAAATAATAAAATATTTACAAAATTGTAAGGGGTGTACTCACTTTTGTGAGATACTATAGTACCCCTACCCATTCACTAAAAAAAGTGTACAAAAAAATAAACAAACGCACACAGTTGTTGACATGTCCTTTATTCAAAAATAAACCAAAAAATTTTTAAAAAGTTCGTTCTCGTTGAATTCTTCCCCTGGTCTGCCTGCTCTGCGGTTTGACAGTGATGTCACTGGTGTGGCCCTGACCCTTGTGACATCAATGACCCAGCATGCCCCAGTCCGTGATGTCACGTTACCGGTGTGGCCCCACCCCTATATAGGAACTGTCAAACCATGGAGCAGGCAGACCGCGAGAAGCATTTAACGAGAGCGGATTTTTTTTTCTTTTTTTCGGGTTGGCAGTGCAGCGGGCAGCATGGTTGACGATGAATTTACATCGGGAGCACTGCTTTTTTTTATTTTTATTATTGAATAGAGGACTTGTTTTAATTTTTTTTGTACACAATTTTGGTGAATGGGTAGGGGTATTATGTACCCCTGCCCATTCACATAGGGGGAGCAGGATCTGGGGGCCCTCTTGTTAAAGGGGGCTTCCAGATTCCAATAAGCCCCCCATCCACAGACCCCCACAACCACCAGCCATGGTTGATGGAAAGAGGCCCTTTTTCCCCATCAACATGGGGACAAGGTGCTCTGCGGGGGAGCCAGAGCCCCCCTGCCCCAGAGTCCCTAGGGCTCGATCGCCCCCCTTTCTGACCTGCCAGGCTGCATGCCCAGTGTGGGGTTCTCCTTAAAACCTATTTTTTTTTTCTTTCATTTTTTAGTAGCCGAGAGCCAGGAATTGTAACAAGTAATATTAAATGGTATTTGACTAATTTTTTTCTTTAGAAGTTTCATTTTTGCTATAGCATGTTTTAAGCATGCTACAGATGCGCCACTTTACAGGCACATTAATCACATAAACCCCGGAGGATTTGGCTGCTCAAAGACCAGACCCTATTTTGCGATTCAGCACTGCGTGACTTACATGGACAATTGCGCAGTCGTGTACCAAAATGAAATTGACGTCCTTTTTTTCCCACAAACAGAGCTTTCTTTTGGTGGTATTTGATCACCTGTGCGGTGATCTGCGTAATGGCGGCGATCTGCTTTTTTTTTTTGCGGGACTGCGACATTGCGGTGGACAGATCGGACCCCTGACTGACATTTTTGACACTTTTGGGAGTACCAGTGACATTACTACAGTAATCAGTGCTATAAATATGCACTGTTACTGTCAAAATGACACTGGCAGGGAAGGGGTTAACTTTATTTGCGAGGTTGGGGTTAAGTGTGTCCCTAGGGACATGATTCTATTTGTTAGGGGGCATGGCTTGTTAGAACATCACAGAGACATACGATCCTACATAGCAGGATCGCATAGCCTCTGTGATGATCTAAGGGAGAATGACAGACGGCTGTGTTTACATGTTACAATGTTTTTTTACTTTTTTTTTAAATTAATACATGTCCCCCAGGGCTGTACCCAGACCCCCATATCCCTTTTATGGCCGATTACTTGCATATAAGCCCTCAAAATTGACACTTTTGATTTTTCCTGTTCAGCTCCCCTAGACTTCATTGAGGTTCTCTGTACGGATTAGAACATTTTCCCTATTAGGGAGTTCTGCTGCGAACTGAACAGGGGGTTTTTGGCCCATCTCTAATTAGGAAATTAGATGCATAATTTCTGCTCTTTGAAAGCCCAAAGGTGCTACTTAGATTCTGGGTCCCTCTATGATTCTAGGTTGTGAAAAAGTTTCACACATGTGGTATCCCCATACTATTTAGGGCCTCAGGAAATGAGTCAGTACATCAGGACTGATCAATTTTCAAATATGTATACCCTAGTTTGTACACTGATTTGGGTTATTTTTACCAAAGAAAATTAGCAGAATACATTTTTGGACTAAATTATAAAGAAATCTTATTTATTTGCAAAATCTTATAACATAAACTAAGAAAATTGTGTTTTTTTTCAAGATTTTCAGCTTTTTTTGTTTTTATAGCAAAACATATAAAAATCCAGTGGTGTTTAACCATATGTGAGATCGCATGTCTCTGTGATTACACCACAAGCCACGCCCCTCCACAGTTAGAATCACGCCCCTAGGAACACACTTAACCCCTTGATCACCAGTAAAGTTAATCCCTTCCCTGCCAGTGTCCTTTTTACAGTAACAGTGCATATTTATAGCACTAATTACTGTAGTAATGTCACTGGTACTCCCAAAAGTGTAAAAAATGTCAGTCAGGGGTCCGATCTGTCCGCAGTCCCGCAAAAAAAAAAACGCAGATCGCCGCCATTTCTAGTTTAAAAAAAAACAATAAAAATGACATAAATCTTTCCCATAGTTAGTAAACGCAATAACTTTTGCGCAAATCAATCAAAATACGCTTACTGCGATTTCTTTTGCCAAATATGTGTAGCAGAAAACAAATTGGCCTAAAATGTTAAAACATTTTCATTTTTACATTTTTTTTTGAGAATTTCATATAAAAAAATGTGAAAAATATTGTTGTTTTTTTCAAAATTTTTGCTCTTTTTTTTGTTTATAGCGCAAAAAATAAAAATCGCACAGGTGATCAAATACCACCAAAAGAAAAGCTCTGTTTGTGGTAAAAAAAGGACATCAATTTTGTTTGGGTACAGCGATGCACGATCGCGCAATTGTCCGTTAAAGTCAAGCAGTGCCGAATCCCAAAATAGGGCCTGGTCTTTGAGCAGCCAAATCATCCGGGGCTAAAGTGGTTAAAAAGGTCAGAAAATGGGTTTAAGAACTATATCCGGGGTTTGTGAACTTCCCGCTGATTTGTCAAACATCCAGTAAATAAATGGACCAATGGACAATGTCAGTGACCATATTTGGTCACATACATCACCTGAGATCCCTGGTTTTATTTCCATTTTAGCAGCAAGGTTTCAGATTGGTGAACTGGCCATAGATGGCCAGTTCTTCAATGGTTACCTGAACCACAAGCAGGCTGGATTCACATTGATCTCGTCTTTCACAAAAATACTCTTCCTCGTTATATATTAATGCCAGGTACCTCTGCAACACAAAGCTTACTGCAATTTTTTAGATCCTCGAAAGTTCCATCAAAGATTACCAGAGGAATGAAGGTGTGTCCCCCCCCCCCCCCCCTAGTGCATTGAGAGCAACCACCATCCAGAATAAAAGTATACTTGAAGGCAAAAGTAATCCCCACAAGCATGAGGTCAGATTGTAGACAATACAGGTGGTTTAATGTAACTTATTAAGGTGTGAATAGTATGCACCTTTTCCCACCAACCTATTACTTAATTTGACTACTTCCCTAAAAGAGGTAAAACTACACTATATTGAGCTCTCTCGTCTTTTCCCACCTTGTTTTTTTCTCTTTACACAATAATTTTTTTCTGCAAGTAAAAAAATTGACTGCTATACTTTACATTGTGAAAAGCCTCTATTGCTTTAGTAAATCAACCCCTTCAAACCATAATCTCAGAACAAGTATACAAATATGGACTTATGACTTTTTTCTGGCTTGCCTGGTTTGCATACTTTCTGCAGATTTCTGAATGTAATAAAAGGTCAGCGTAATAGACTTACAACTAACATTTTCAAAAGGAGGCCAACAATGGCAGCCCTCATATTTCTCTCAGGAAGGATTTACTGTAATCTCCAGCAACCAGTAAGAATACATCATATTCTGGTCTAACTTTAGAAGAGAACATTCTGATTGGTTGCACTTTTGAATTTGTAGGTAAAACATTTAGTATAGTCACAAAATGGGAAGAAGTACTGGCATTTACTGATACTTTAAATGTGCAGAGATTTTAGCGCACAAAGGCAATTGGATACACAGATAAGTGGATACACTAAGGTAATTTCCTGACTGACTGCTAGCTGCTACTATTGCATACAATAACATGTTCTACAAGTTGAGTCAAGTGAAACTTTAACGAGAAATATGCTTCCCTCTCAAATCCATAAGATGCTGCACTGAATTGATGAATGCTGAATTTCAGAGATTGGTCCTAGTGTTTAGTGAGTATTATTCCCTAGCCTCTTTAAATTTATATTGTTTTTAGAAAGGATCAGATAAATGAGTTCTAAAAGCACAGTGTATTTGAATTCAAGAGCCTATTGTTTCATAGCTGCTTCAGGAGAATAATGAAGTCTTCTCGTCAACTGTGTTGAGGCTTTTAGATTTCCATTAGAGTTTGAAACGGAAAGCTGCAGGGGGCACTTATAACATTTTGCACCTCACATCTACCAGTACCTTATCATTACATTGTATTTATGTCCCAGTTTATTTGTAAATGATTATGTTATACTCTTGAGCGAGGTTAATTGGTGACTTACAATGTTTCTGTGAACTGTATGAATATGATTTAACAATAAGACCTCATTTTAAATTTGTATAGGAATAAAACTAGAATAATAATATGTGTAAGTAGAGAAATCTCTGTAAACCTAAGTGTGTTATGAGTTTTATACATAAACTGAAAAGTTTTTAACCTCCTCCCGCTCGCACTATAGCCGAAAGACGGCTACAGCGCGGGCTCTAATTTCCGGGAGGCCGTCTTTATACGGCCTCACAGTAACAGGCTCCCCGTGCGCTCCCGCGAGCGCGCATTGGGGAAAATCTATGTCGGCCGTGTCCCTTGGACACAGCCAATCACAGATCGTGGTGAATGGCCAATCACAGTGGCCATTTACCACGTGATCGGAACGTCCAATGAGAGATGATCTCAAATCTCAAATCTCGGAGAACGTGACCACATCACTTCCGTCTGAACGATCCCGAGGCTAGGAACGCACGCTGATCCCAGGCGAGCACCGCGAATGAGGTAGTTGCGGACCCTATGCCATACGGATGCGCTGCATGTTGATTTTATGTGAGTACATGTCTTTTTTGGAATCTAAATAAAAGTTTTAAAGGCAATCCTGCACTATCGGAGGCTTCTGTTTTTCCCCTTTTTCATATACCCGGGAATTGTACTGGAGCTCTCTCCCTGATGCTTTAACCCCTATGTGTACCGGAACAAGGAGTGGATACGAGTGGTAATAGGAAGGATAGGACGGAACCAGATTGCCGGTGTATGGGAGCGATCCCTGTTATCGACCCGTCATTTACCCCTGTAGGGGTACGGACATCCGGTAAGCACAGGACCTCAGGAGAGGGGGAGCACCCTATCTTCCAATCACTCACTGCACTCCCGGCTTCATAGAAAAAAAGAGCACCTTACTCCATCCTTATATGGACTATAGAACTTTATGATTTCTGTACCAGCTCTGATTGCACTATTTTTGGACAATTTTAAAATACACAGAACTTGCTTTTTGAGCCTTTGAATTTATATGGTTCTCACTTTCATAATTTATATAGTTATTTGCACGGCTGCACTTATTTATTTACTAGTGTTTATATTGTCACCAGTGTGGGATGCACATAGTTCACCCACTTATTTATTTTCATTGCTTATGAGTATGCAGTTGCACTTTATTGAATAGATGGTTATGACTATTCGGAATGCACCTTATTTAGTGTGATTAGTGCACTATATTTATTTTTTAGCACCTTTGCACACTAACTCTCTATATCACCATAATTTATTAATACTATCTTTATATGCTTTTATATTTTTATACCTACATTTACATATATTTGCATATTTATGTTGAGTCTCAATAAGCCGTTTAGGTATTGAACACATTTATTTATTTATTGATTTGGTATCAGCACATAGTGTTAATTTTACACACATATTACACACCCATTGTGTTTTTATATCCTATTACTTATATAGTTCTTATTCCCACATACATTCTATGTGCATTTGCATGTGTTGAACTTGGTCTTGAACTATAGGAGCCTAACCCAGATTTCCCATTAACCTACTTTCCTGGCAGCGCCAATCACTCCCCTTTTTGACATTTACACCTGACGCTCCCCCATTGGGGGTGCATCTTTTGGAGTGGGCAGCAGCCATTAGTGTTTTATTTATAGAAATTTTACGCACTATTTTATAGATAGTTTATCCTAAGCGCGGATCTTTCTTCTTTTCTTCATGATCTCAAATGTAAACATATGAGATCATCTCTCATCGCCAGCTCTCCTTCCTCACACAGAGACTGCATGTGAGGAAGAGGAGAGCTGATCAGCGGTAAGGGGACACAGAGAAATGTAATCAGGGCACTGATCACCAGTGCCCTGATTACACAAGAGGGAAAAAAATGCCATAACTGCCCACAGTGCCCGCCATCAGTGCCCCCCATCAGTGCCCATAGTGCTGCCAGTCAGTGCCCATCAGTGCCTGCTCATCTAGGCACTGATGGGCACTGACTAGCAGCACTACTTGCACTGAGTGTGGGCACTGATGGTGCTGCCCATCAGTGCTCATCAGTGCCGCCCATCAGTGCCACCCGTCAGTGTCCATCAGTGCCACACATCAGCGTCCATCAGTGCTGCCTCTCAGTGCCCATCAGTGCCACCTCTCAGTGCCCAGCAGTGCCACCTCTCAGTGCCCAGCAGTGCCACCTATCAGTGCTCATCAGTGCTGCCTATCAGTGCCACCTATCAGTGCTCATCAGTGCGGCATATTAGTACCTCCTCATCAGTGCCACCTCATCAGTGCCCATAAGTGCCACCTCATCAGTGCCATAAGTGCCACCTCAGTGCAGCCTATCAGTGCCCATCAGTGCCGTCTCATCAGCGCACATCAGTGAAGGAGAAAAATGTATTTATTTTCAAAATTTACTCACAGAAAATAAGAAAAACTTTTTTTTCAAAATTTTTTCTTTTTCTTTTTTTTTTGTAAGAAATAAAAAACCCAGAGGTGATTAAATACCACCAAAAGAAAGCTCTATTTGTGTAAAAAAAATGATAGCAATTTAATATGGGTACAGTGTAGCATGACCGCGCAATTGTCATTCAAAGTGTGAGAGCGCTGAAAGCTGAAAATTGGCCTGGGCAGGAAGGGGGTAAAAGTGCCCTGTAGGCAAGTGGTTAATAGACATCACCTAAACTGCTTCAACAAGTTGCCATGTTACCAGGGTGTCATAATGAGTTATTATCATAGCAGACATTGATGGAAAGCAGCCTTTGAAATTCTTAATCTTTCTCTATAAATGTAATATGAGGCTTCCTGGAGTGATCAAAGGCCACATGTGAAGGTCTTAAAAAGACCAAGATGCCCATCATTGATCCAGTGATCTATTATGTCTGCCTGCATGCAAAAACAATTCTACACAAAAGACAAAAGAGATTTCCCTTTACAGCTCTGTAATGTAACCAGGTGAGCTTATGGCTAAACTCCAAGCAAATGTCTAAATACACAGATATAAGACATATTTTCACCTATATTTTTATACACGTCACATATTTTTATTTCTGTCTGTCTGTCCATGTCGCAGATCTACACAGTTCTTACACAGCAAAGCCCTGATTTGACAGGGCAAGAGATGTGATTTTCTATGCTGCAGTTCCATATTTCTTACAAGTTGTGTCCCTTCTCAGGCTTATGAATTGACACGAAAAGCAGCAGACTGAGTGATAAATTCATCTATCTGTCACTCTACTATCTCTGCCTGTTGGCTAGTCCCTTGCATTGAAGTACCCTGCAGCCCTTGTGCTGTTGTTTCTACCTTTCCCCTTGCAAGTGGCTGATACAAGGTCTAATTCAGGTATGCATGCATGTAAAAACACTGCATGCATGTAAAAAAATATATTTAAAGCGATTGTAAAGTCTCAGTAATTTTCCTATCAAAATAACAAACATTTTATACTTACCTCCTCTGTTGCAGTGGTTTTGCACAGATCAGCCCAGATCCTCCCCTTCTCAGAACCCTCTTCTGTGCTCCGAGCTGAGTCACAGCTCCCTGTGTCTATTCAGACAACGAGCCCTGACACGGCCCTGCCCCCTCTCTCTCCTGTTTGGCTAGCTGACTTTTATTGACAGCAGCAGCAGCCAATGGTGTCGGTGCTGTGGCTCAGCCAATCAGGAGGGAGAGTCTTGAACGGCTGAGACACTCGTAGACAATTCTGGACAGAGAGGGACCTCAGGTAAGTGTTAGGGGAGCCGAGGGGGCTGCTGCACATAGAAGGCTTTTTATCGCAACCACTTGACAACCGCCCGCAGCAAATATACTGCGACAGGCTGGCTTGGCTGCGCGAACCACTTTGCCTGTACGGCGGTTCGCGAGAGTGCTCCTGGGGGTGCGTGCGTGTCACTGGAGACAGGTGTCCACCCCCACTAGGAAGCGGGGAATCCGATCCACTGGCCAGTGGTCACGAATGCCACCGGGCACCCGCAATCACTCTCCGGGCACCCGCAATCTCTCCCTGGGGAGAGAGAACGATTGTCCGCTGTTGTAAACACATTCTCTCTGGAATGAACACAGAGATCCTGTGATCCTCCTATTTAGGATAACAGGTCTCTGTGTTGATTCCACAAGTCCCTCCCCCATACAGTTAGAAAACACTCCCCTAGGCTCACACTTAACCCTTTGATCACCCCTGGGTTAACCCCTTTCTTGCCAGTGTCATTATTACAGTAACAGTGCACATTATTTAGCACTGATTACTGTAGTAATGTCACTGGTTCCCTCCAAAAGTGTCAAAAATATCAGTTAGGTGTCTGATCTGTCCACCGCAATGTCGCAATCCCGCTAAAAAATCGCAGATCGCCGCCACTACTAGTAAAAAAAATAAAAATAAATAAAAATGACAGACATCTTTCCCCTAGTTTGTAGACATGATAAATTTTGCGCAAACCAATGAAAATACCCTTCTTGTTTTTTTTGGGGTTTTTTTTAGCAAAAATATGTAGCAGAATAAAAGTTGGCCTAAAAGGATGAAAAAAATGTGATTTTTAATTTTTTTTTTTTTGGGGGGGGGGGGGGGGGGGTTATATAGCAGAAAGTGAAAAATATTGTTTTGTGTTTTTTTTTTTCAGAATTGTCACTCTTTTTTGGTTTATGGCGCAATAAATAAAAATCACACATGTGATCAAATACCACCAAAATAAATCTCTATTTGTGGGAAAAAAAAGGACATACATTTTTTTAGGATACAGTGACACATGTAACACAATTGTCATTTAAAGAAACGCAGTGCCAAATCACACAAAATGGCATGGTCATTAAGGAGGCAAAACCTTCCGGTCAAGAAGTGGTTAATGCATTGAATCTATTATGGAAATAAAACCTTCCGACTTTACAACTCCTTTAACCACTTCCGGACTGCCAGCAGCAGTTTTAAGTCAGTACTTTGACATTAAATACCGGTGTTTTGGCAGCAGATAGCTGCCATAAACCCAGTATTTTTTTACAGGGTGGGTGGTCCTCTTTCGCATAAAAGTGGTCCCAGCAGCAGATTCACCGCGGGATCACTTTTGTGGGCAGCGGGAGTGGTGCCCGCCTGCCGCTTCCCGGAGCCGTCCATAGCTGGGAAAACGATCCAATCCGTCTATGTCCCAGGCAGGAAGTTGAGTGAGGACAAGATGGCCCCCACCCAACTCTATGGCCTTGGAGGACCGGAGTGACATCATAAATCTCTACCTCCCAACGGCCTTAAAGATCACTTTTGTAGAAGTGAGCTCTGAGGTCTACTTTGACCCTGGATCTCACATTAAAAAGGACCTGTCCTGCCTTTTTCTATTACAAGGGATGTTTACATTCCTGGTAATAGGAATAAAAGTGATCCAATTTTTTTTTTTAACCTCCTTGGTGGTATTCCCGAGTGTGGCTCGGGGTAGAATTTCAGTGCCATTAGCGGTAAACCCCGAGCCACACTCGGGGTACCGCCAGGGAGCATCGCTGGATCCTGGAAGAGAGGTTACTTACTTGTTCCCGGGTTCCTTCAATGTGTTCCTGCAGCATACAGTGACCGGATCTTCCGTCTGATGCTCTGTGCCCTGGCTTCCGTCTCCTGCGAGCGTCACGTCGCAGGGGGGGTGGAACCGGCGGCAAATTTAAAAAGTAAAACACACAAACACACTGATATATTGTAATCCTATTGGATTACATTACTAAATAAAGTACATTGACATTAGTTTGCCCCCCAGTGCCCTTGCCTGCAGTTTTACTGTACTATATATATATATATATATATATATATATATTTATATACTGTATATACACAGAAACAATCATACCGCCAGGGAGGTTAAATGTACAGTGTAAAAATAAAAGGTAAAACAAATGTAGCAATATTTCCAGGCCTTGGGCCTGAGGTGGGTCTGCCATTATTACTGGTAACACTTCCAACACATTTAAGTTGTGAACCCAGGTGTGAAACTGAGACAATGACCATTTCGGCATCTTTGGTTTGTTTTGTTTATTGAATGTTGGGGATGGGAGAAGGGAATGACTGGGATACTCTTCTGGCTCTTGTAGGCTTAACTGGGACTCTGTACAAAAATGTCCGTTGGCGCTGTCTTGATGCCAGCTGAATGCCGACCAGCGCTTCCTGGCGTTAAAAGATACTGTTATGCTGAAATTGTGCTGGAACCTCGACTTTAACTTGTTTGTTAACTCAGAAGATCCAGGACTGTAGAACACTTGACTCCTGACACTCGATTTAGCTCAAAAGTCACCGAACAGCTCCCTCCGGCGCTCCACTGACTGAGGTAGCTCCTTGTCACTGTTTGTGCTGCTGCAACTCTGTACACTGCACACTGTACACTGACTCTTCAGGGCCCAACCACTGGTGCCCCCTTTTACACTTCAGGGTCCTCTGACTAGGTACCCCCCTCTAACACTTCAGGGTCCTCTGACTAGGTACCCCCTCTAACACTTCAGGGTCCTCTGACTAGGCACCCACATTACAGCTATCTGACTCCTGGATTCCTGGAACCTTCTCTGGAATGGTCCCCTCTACACTTGGCAGACGCCTAGGGGCAGTTTCCAGTACTCACGACCTTGGCAGGCTTTCTTGGAACTGAACCCCTCTTCCTCCACTGGTCCCCCGACAGACAGATCCCCTCTGCAGCTCGACTCAGCACTCTCTGGATTCCCAGGCAGCCACCTGAGACACCCAATCCTTCTGACAGGAGGAGAGACAGACGTACTCTCCCTCCTGGGACTCTGCTTCCCGCCAAAGACGCTGCGTCATGTGTTCCCCTCATATACCCACTCCCAGAATCCTCTGTGGCAGAATTTGCCTTCTGAGGTAGATACAGGCCAGAATGTGTCTCTGATTGGATTTCCTCCACTGCCCAATGAGAATCCTCTCATGGAGCCAGTGGGGAGACACACCTGGGAGACAGCCCAGCTGAAATTATTGTCCTGCTGTTAGGCAGCCAAGGCCCACTATACTTTTACCTAGCACCTACCCTGTAGGGTGCTACACAAATAATAAAAAAAAAATGAAGTATTGAAACAATCTCCATTTTATTCTCTAGGTGAAAAAAATATATAATGTTGGGGTTACAAGTCATTTTCTAGTAAAAAATACAGATTTTAACTTGTAAACAACAAGTGTTAGAAATAGGCCTGGTCCTTAAAGCGGTTGTAAACTCAATAAAAAAAAAAATAAAAATAAAAAAACCTGCAAGACAAAGGCATAATGAGCTAGTATGCAACGCATATTAGCCCATTATGTGTAACTTACCTGAAAACAAAGCCCCGACATGGACCCCCGGACATCGCTGCGGGCGCTGCCATGGTCCCTCGTCGTCTCTTCCGGGTTCGGCGGCTCCGGCACGCTGATTGGCCGGAAGAGACGGCTCTGGCACGATGATTGGCCGGAGCCGCGATGACGTCACTCCCGCGCATGCGCGCGGGAGTGATTTTTCCGGCAAGCTCCCGGCAACTTAATTGAAGGTCCCCCGGACCTTCAGAGCGCATGCGCCGCTCGCACGAGCGGCTGCATGCACTGTAAATATCTCCTAAACCGTGCCGGTTTAGGAGATATTATTTGTACCTACAGGTAAGCCTTATTATAGGCTTACCTGTAGGTAAAAGTGTCAAAAAGCGGGATACTACCGCTTTAAGTGGTTAAAGTTTATCTAAACTCAAAAACAAAAATGTTTTCTATTGCAGATTACCAGTCCTTACCTGTGGGGGCTGCATTAGTTTCCTTTTTTCACCCTTGTTTTCCATCATTTTCATCTGTGATCCTGCCAGTAATACACTTCCTTCCTTAGATTATAAGACTCTCTCTCTGTACTCTATCAATGGAGGAGCAAGGTTGTCAGTCTTGGTCTTTTTATTATATGAACTATAAAGGGTGTCTTGTAGTTCATAGAAATAATAGAGAGGGCTGATTCAATTGTTTAAAAATTTATTTTAGCATATAGGAAGTTATCATGACTCAATATTTCTGGCAAGATCAATATGTATTGCGTGTACTTGCAGAAAATGTACTTACAAGATGCAACTGTCTAACTTGCCTAATTTTTTTTAGCTAGTCTTGTATTTTAGGCACAGCTGCCACATACCATAGCCCGTCTCTACTTTACCACATTTAAACAGTAGAACTTGGCCCTGGACCCACCTTAACTTGTTTCTCACCTGGTTTCTTAGCCAATAAATACCTTTACTACACTGATTACCACTTGAGTTTGCAATGCAGTAGAGCCAGACTAGCTCATAGTCCTGATCCCACACTTACTATGAATTCTGCTGTGTAAGGAATTACAGAAAAAAAAAAAAACGTGAAGACAAATTCAGATGTTTATACCAGCTGCATTTAGGAATACATTTTGGAGAATACATAACTACTTTAAACAGTGTTGTATACCTGTCTGAGCTCAGCTTTAGTAGATAACTGTATAGTTATTCTTTAAATGTCCTTCACCAGTCATATATTTACCATTTTACATTCTATGCGTTAAGGTAAAAAATATTCTGTATGCAGCAGCCCCCCTTCTGATTGGCTTTTGGCTCCCACTGCTGTCAATAACAGCCAGTGAGCCAATCAGGAGATGGAGGGGGCAGGGCTGAGCTGTGGCTGTGTGTGTGAATGGACACACAGAGCCCAGAGCCACGGCTTGGGAGCGCGCCTGCTTGGGTGCCCCCAGAGCAAGTTGCTTTCTGTGGGGGAACCCGGTAGGAGAGAGGACCCAGGAGCACCAGCTTGGACATGAGAAGAGAAGGATCTTGGCTGCTCTGTGCAAAACCACTGCACAGAGCAGGTAAGTATAACATGTGTGTTATTTAAAAAAAAAAAAAAACAAGGCTTTACCATAGATGCTGCTAAACATCACACAGTGCTTTTCACCACACTCCCCATAAAACATACATATACCTTGATGCGGCTCAATACAAAATGATAAATAAATGCTCCTTTCATTTAAAAAAATCATCACAGAACATCCTATATTATATACCTTGATACAACAAAGTGTCCATATATTGCAATCCATTGAAGAAAGTCCTCCAACAACGTGTTGTGAAATTCTCAATATCTTCCACTCATTTTTTAGTGTAATCTGCATCCATTGACTCTAGACTCCTCTGGCAGCACCAAACTCACCGGCAGGCTGCATGTAAAAACAGAATGGGACCAACAGTGCTCTCTGTATAACAGTCTTTTATTTAAAACTCATAAAATGTTACACTGTTTATGACATTTACATTAAAAAGGCTCCTACAGTGCTTTGAATCAGGCATATCGTAAATGACTGATGAATCTCAGTTTTTTTGAGCGTAATGCGTATAGGAGCAGGAGTCATGCTTATGTGATATCTGGAAGCCTTGGAGCTGGGTGTTATGAAGGAAGATGATTAACGTGCCCTTGATTTTACAATATGCCTGATTCATAGCACTGAATCGATGTCCGCTGGCACCCGAAGATCATTAGTTACAGAGGCAGAATGGCAGTCTGCCTATGTAAACAAGGCAGATTACCATTTTGTCAGTAGGGAACGCATGGATCCTGTGTCTCTGCAAAGCAGGGACATGGATCCATACCTACCCCTAGTAATGTCACCTCCTACACAGTACACAAACACAAGCTAGGCACACAGTTAACCCTTTGATCGCCCCTGATGTTAGCCCCTTCCCAGCCAGTGTCATTAGTACAGTATCAGTCCACATTTTTAGCACTGATCACTGTATTAATGTCACTTGTTCCCAAAAAAAAAAAAAAAAGGTCAGTTAGCATCCGATTTGTCCACCACGATATCGCAGTGCCACTATAGGTCGCTGATTGCTGCCATTACTAGTAAAAAATAAAATAAAATACAAAGTCTATAAATACACCCCACTGTTTGTAGATGCTATATCTTTTGTGCAAACCAATCAATATGCGCTTATTGGGATTTTATTTACCAAAAATATGTAGCAGAATACATATTGGCCTAAATTAATGAAGAAATTTGATTTTTTTAATTTTTTTATTCGATATGTTTAATACCAAAAAGTTAAATATTGGTATTTTTTTTTTTTTTTTCACAATTGTCGGTCTTTTTTTGTTTATAGCATATACCACCAAAAGAAAGCTCTATTTGTGAAAAAAAAAGAACATACCTTTTATTTGAGTTAAGTGTCGCACAACTGTGCAATTTTCAGTTAAATTAAAGCAAAAAAAATGTCCCGGTCAAAAAACTTCTGAAGCTGATGTGGGTAAAGAGTTTAAAGAGATGATCCTAACAGTTATTCAGGATGCCAAATGTTGTGTGCCTACAGCCTTCAGGGAGGAACATTTGGTCTGTGCGACCCTACTAACATCCAATAAAACAGAAATGCTGGTAGATTTACTACTGTACAAATAGAAGACATAGTTTAAGGTTATGCCTCATGCAAAAGCTCAACAAACTAGGGAAAATGCCTTCCAACGGCTATAACAAGTTTCCTGCATGTACCAGTCTGTCCCTTAGTAACTAAAATCTTGGTTCTACACCATCCATCCATTCTGCCACCCATGTTGATGCATTTGTACAGAGGTTTTTAATGTGTTTAAAAGGAAGGACACAAACAAGCTTTTATAGTAATTACTGTTAAATCCTCAAATTGCTGGAAGTGAGCTATGAAGACATTGTAATCTGTAAGCCGGTGATTCAGAGTGTAAATGGTTTTAACAAATCATTGATGCTTTGTGTATGCCTCTCAGCACACAGTGGGTTTATCTTTAGCTTACCTAGGCTATGACCATCAGGTTTATCTATGTTATAAAAAAATAAAAAAAAACATTAATAAACATTTTAACCACTTAAGCCCCGGAGGATTTGGCTGCTAAAGGACCAGGGGTTTTTTTGCGATTTTTTACTGCGTGACTTTAACGGACAATTGCGCGGTCGTGCGACGCTGTACCTAAACGAATTTGACGTCCTTTTTTTCCCACAAACAGAGCTTTCTTTTGGTGGTATTTGATCACCTGTGCGATTTTTTGATCACGCGCTATAAACAAAAAAAGAGCGTAAATTTTGCAAAAATAACAATATTTTTCACATTTTTTTATATGAAATTCCCCAAAAAAAAAAGTAAAAATCAAAATTTTTTAACATTTTTCGGCCAATTTGTTTTATGCTACCTATGTTTGGTAAAAAAAATCGCAAAAAGCGTATTTTGATTGGTTTGCGCAAAAGTTATCGCGTTTACTAACAAAGAGAAAGATTTTTGTCATTTTTGGTGTTTTTTTTTTTAACGCATAATGGCGGCGATCTGCGATTTTTTTTTCGGTACTGCGACATTGCGGCGGACAGATCGGACCCTTGACTGACATTTTTGACACTTTTGGGGTTACCAGTGACATTACTGCAGTAATCAGTGCTATACATATGCACTGTTACTGCAAAAATGACACTGGCAGGGAAGGGGTTAACTTTATTGGACAGGGAGGGGTTAAGTGTGTCCTAGGGGCGTGCTTTCTACTGTGTAGGGACATGGCTATTGGTGTAAAAGCAAAGATCAACCGTTCTACATAGTAGAACGGTCAGATCTTCACTTTTACACAGGGAGAACTGACAGGCAGCTTGTTTACACAAGCTGCTCTGTCTTTCTCCCTTCACAGGAGCGATCGTAGTGTGGCCGGCGGACATCGAGTCCGCCGGTCACACGCACTGACTTGCCTGTGAACGAGCCGCGGCGGGCGCGCGCCTCGGCGGGCGCGCGCCCGCCCGCGATAGGCTCGCAAGTCAGTGACAGGCGAGTGACGTACCGATACGTCACTCTGCCTGGCCGGGGCTGACCGCCGCAGTATATAGTCGTGCGGCGGTCGGCAACCGGTTAAATAAATCTGTCAGTTAACTTTTAGACGGCATTCACATTGATCCGACTGGTCAGGCGACTTGTCAGCCTGACAAGTCGCGGTCCGTCACACTCCCATTGTGTGGTACAGGAACGGTTCTAATAGGAGCGACACAAGTCGCTCCGACTTAGAAAAAGGGTCCTGTACTACTTCGGGGTGACCTGGAGGCGACCTGCATAGACATTCATTTTATGAAGTCCATGCAAGTTGCGCTGAAGTCGCGCTGCACGCGACTTCACAGGTCGCCCCCTAAGTCGGAGCGACCTAATGTGAACGGAGACTTAGAGTATAAATGTAATTGGACTTTATTTTTAATAATTTTTTTCTTAGTTAGAATAATTGCTTGCTTGGTCATTGCTGAAGCCAATAGCTTGCAATCCCAGGCCTTCTTTCTTGGGCTGTATGTTGTGTACCTATTACTAATGCTTTTCCATGAAGGGGTTAGTTGTTTCCTGAAAATGCTAATAGTGCATAAAACGTAAATATTAATCATGAAGTAACTAGCTAACTACCATGTTTAAACACTGCAAGAGAAATTGAGTGAACAGCACACACATCTGCAGGATATTACGTTTTAAAGAAAAAAAAATTGACAGGCAGAAACTGCTGGGTGAGCTATTTTTACCACAGAGCTAATGTTTTTAGAAACAAACATTCTGGACTACTAAGGTTTTTTCCTCAGGCATGTAGAGAACTGAGTAGCGTGACAAATAATCTCACAATCCTAGATGTGTGTGTGTTTAATATAAATCTCTCACTCTTATTCACAGCTCCTTATGAAATCTGCCCCGAGGACTATTTGATGTCTATGGTATGGAAAAGAACCCCAGCTGGAGACCTGGCATTCAATCGATGTCCTCTTAACGCTACTGGTAAACGCTCTTCTATTAAGAGAACTACACATTTATATATAACTAGATGAGTGATGATCAAACATGTTTATTTGTCTTCAATGCGGTTTGGGAGATCATAATTGAGCATTTCAAATAATCATTTATACAAATGGAATTATAGGAAAATGGGATATATATTGTGCATATCATTTCCCAGTGTTATATAGCTAAATCGACTCATTTGTGAGATTGCTTTTGTATGATTTCAGCATTGCTGCAGACTCTAACAAATATTTTCTGCATCCTGTGTGACTCATAGGCACCACTAGCAGACGCTGCTCGCTCAATCTTCATGGTGTAGCCTTCTGGGAACAGCCAAGCTTTGCAAGATGCATATCAGCTGAATACAGACACTTGCAGCTTTCAGTAGGTGCAAAGCCAGCTTTTGTCCTTGTTATGTTTATTTCCTATTATCTAGCTGAGCTGAAAATGTAACTCATTCATATCTAGTCGGAAATGTGGCACTGGCAAAGGAAAAATACAGCATTGAATTCTGCACATGCACATTATTAGAGCCAATCCTTAATCACTGAAAAGTCATTTCAAATGTTTCACTGGAAATGAACATGGATAATGAAGGTTTATTATATTAATTCTGTCAGTCAAAATGTATTTCTGTTATAAAACGTACTGACACAACTTTTATAAGAATTGCAGATGTATTGCTCTTATTTCTCTTTATGCATATGTATGTGTGCATCCATTTTCACCGTACTAAAAAGAGATTAGCAAATTGTTTTTCTGGATTAGCAAATCTGAAATTGTCTATGAAGGATCTCAATAACTCAGGTCATGGTATAGCTACTAGTGGTTAATTGCATTCAACTGGACTTGTTCTGTAATTTTGAAGATGTTTTATAGCTTCTCCAAACCCTTCCTTTAATACTAATTGAAGCGAAGAAGCCTCTTGAGGAAGATAGAAAATGTTTTCAACATTGCAGAACAAGTCCAGTTGAAACAAAGTCGTACTAGCCAAATATGAAAATGCATATGTGAACCAGGTTTTTCTAATCCTCATGTAAGTGTGTATTTTTGCATGATGAACAATAGTGGATCAAGTAATACACTCATACAGATTTTTTAATGCTTTATCAAGAGCCCCTGCATTCGGTTCCATACACCCGCTCCTGCCCTCATGTCAGACTTTGAAATGCGATTACTGTATGTCTGTGCTGATGCTGCATGTGCATCCACTTCTATTGGCTGCCTGCACACAGCTCTAAATTGGAAGAACAGGCATCTGGCAGTGGCTCTGCATGGATGATGGCTCTTATCAGCCACCTGAATGACCCTGTACAGAGGGGTCAATAAACAATAGATTGAGATCTACCACTAGATTGAGGACAGGTGACTGGTTGATCACGGTCTGGGCTTGCTGATCCACCATTCAAAAGCATCAAAAAGAGTGCAATGCAGAGGGACTACTTGTAAAGTTGGAGCTGTAGTAGGGAGCAACAGCCACATAAGCCGATGCCTCCTCTTTAGTGCTGGTTCCTGTCCTGTCCCACGCAGAGTGATACCAACTGCAATCCACCTCTTATCCCAGCTACCAGTCTCCAGAGTGGTGCCAGCAGCAGGAAAGAAGAGATCTTCAGGGCAGTGTGAAGTAATACACTGGGCATAATAGTATAGGGCTTCTTTCACACTGATGTACTGCTGTTTACCCACACCGCTGGTCCAGTGCAGTGTTCCTGCAGCTTTCCTGCTGGTTTGCTGCGGTTATCCATTTCCTGCAGGTTTGCTGTGCTTAGCCATAGACTTCTATTATATCCTGCGGGTTTGGCACGCTTTCTGAAAGTGCACCAAAACTCCTAGTGTGTGTTCAGAAAGTGCACCACACCTGCAATATATACAGCAATAGAAGTCTATGGCAAAGCGCAGCTAACTCAGGAAAGTTGCAGATACGCTGAGCTGTGTAACACATGGCACATCAATGTGAAAGCAGCCTTAGGGGGCTCAGAACAGTTAGGGTTCATCAACATTTGCAGCTTGGGGGGTGGTAAAACCCCATAGTTCAGACATGTTTTTATCACCCCTGCCCCAACCGCATCCCCTTTAGTTGAAGTGGTCAGGGGTGTACACATGTTGCAGCCACAGCAGGAATGTTATGCTCTGTCAAGGTTGGTGGATGTAGTACCTGCTAAGCATGACCCATTCAAGTGAATGAGGCCGCTCTGAAATTCCCCTGAAACCTTGTGCAGTACAGAAAACAAGGGGTTAAAGAAGGCATTATTGCGTTGTTTTCTCACCACCTGCTTTAACCCCTTAGACCCAGCAGAAGCATGCAGTTGTGGGGCACTTGCAGAGTGGCCCCATTTACTTGAATGGGTCATGATTGGCAGGTGGTAGCACCCACTGAAAGCAACAGGGGGCTTAATTCTTGCTGCGGCATGTGTACACTTTTGGCTGCTACCTCAGCAGCTAAAGTGGGTAGGGTTTGAGTGTGGTATAACCATAACTCAACTTCAGGGTTTTACCACTCTCCCAACTTTACTTGTGAATGAGCACTAAGGATGCTGCCGCGAAATGCAACTAGGGGCTCATTCACAAGTGCAGCAGTCACTGCTGTTCCCCTGACAAGTGATCCAAGTGTGTTTGACAGGTGGTGGAGAGTAGGGATGATCGAACGGTTCGGGTCGACCATCGGTTCGACCCGAACATTGGCTGTTCGAGGTTCAGCTGAATTTAGAACTTTTTGCCCAAAAAGTTCGGAATTCTGCAACCAGAACCGACCAAAATGCAATGGGACAGGAAATGGGCTTTAAAAGCCCATGATTGGACCAGAACCATTAGCAAAAGCCAATTGAGGGGGCAGGAGAATGCTAGGAATGTGATTGGAGTGACTAGGGGGTCCATAGACCAATCATTAGTGAATACGCCCCCCAGTATATAAGATAGCCCCCGCCAAATTCCTAGCATTGTTATACAGGGACATGGAAGAGAGTGGAAGCAGTTCGTGGACTTCTGCTACAAAGTGTCATTTAGCATTTATTAGTGTGAGGAAAGGGATATCTAGTGTAGTTAGGGTGCTCTTTTACACTTTAGTTAGCTTTAATTTATTCAGTTTCTGTAGGGAAAGTGTTAAGTGTAAGGGGACCATAGTGTAGTGTAGGGTTAACTGACAGTGACTGCTATGGCAGGGTGACAAAACCCTTCCATATCAGGGTGACCGCTATAGAGAAAAGCTAGTTTCTCTGAAGTCACTTTCGCTGCAGTAATATGGCTTCGCCCCCGTCAGCATTCTTTTTGGCTGCAGGCGTCTATAGGGATCTTTTGAGCACATGCTTGGAGTCAGGCATGACATCTGAACATGTGTATAGGGGGTATATATACACACCCATGTATGTATATATACACCTGCACATATATAGGTGTGAAAGGAGCAGAAAAAACTACTTGCGCTAATGAAATAATTAACACCAATATAGTTACGCTCCTATCACACCTACAGTATATATGTCTAAGTGTAAAATACATTTTACAAGTGTGTGTGTATATATACCACTATACACAAGTTCAGATGTTTTGCCTGCCTCCAAAGAACCCAAAAAAATGCCCAAAAAAACGCTAGCGTCAAAAAAAATGCCCAGGCGTGTTGTTGCAGGCATTTTTTTGGGGTTTTTGGAGGCAGGCAAAACATCTGAACTTGTGTATAGTGGTATACACACACACATACTTATATGTATTTTACACTTAGACATATATAGGTTTATAGGAGCATAACCATATTAGTGTAAATGATTTCATTAGCGCAAGCATATATTTCTGCTACTATCACACCTATATATGTCTAGGTGTATATATACATATAAGTATGTGTGTATATATACCCGTATACACAAGTTCAGATGTTTTGCCTGCCTACAAAGAACCCAAAAAATGCCCAAAAAAACGCTAGCGCCAAAAAAAAAACGCCCAGGTGTGTTGTTGCAGGCATTTTTTGGGGGTTTTTGGAGGCAGGCAAAACATCTGAACTTGTGTATAGTGGTATATATACACACATAATTATATGTATATACACACCTAGACATATATAGGTGTGATAGTAGCAGAAATATATGCTTGCGCTAATGAAATCATTTACACTAATATGGTTAAGCTCCTATAACACCTATATATGTCTAAGTGTAAAATACATATAAGTATGTGTGTGTATATACCACTATACACCAGTTCAGATGTTTTGCCTGCCTCCAAAAACCCCAAAAAATGCCTGCAACAACACACCTGGGCGTTTTTTTTTTTTTTTTTTTTTTGACGCTAGCCTTTTTTTGGGCATTTTTTTGGGTTCTTTGGAGGCAGGCAAAACATCTGAACTTGTGTATAGTGGTATATATACCACTATACACAAGTTCAGATGTTTTTCCTGCCTCCAAAGAACCCAAAAAATGCCCAAAAAAACACTTGCTACTAAACCGGCAAGGTGTGAAAAGCGAGAAGCCACTAACCTGTTCTATAAGTGACCTAATACAAGCAATCTTTTTTTTTTTATGGTTCTGGACATGCTACAGAGCTGAAACTTCACAGGTACACTTTTTAGACCCCCCAGATACTAAATCCAAAGAATTTTTTTTATTTTTTTTTATTTTTTTTTTCAATAATTGGCTCTCTATCAAAAATGACAATTTTTAAGAACTTTTTTTGTGTGATTTTGTGTCTGGGGAGTCTAAAATGTGTACCTGTGAAGTTTCAGCTCTGTAGCATGTCCAGAACCATAAAAAAAAAGATTGTTTGTACTAGGTCACTTATAGAACAGGTTAGTGGCTTCTCGCTTTTCACACCTTGCCGATTTAGTAGCAAGCGTTTTTTTGGGCATTTTTTGGGGTCTTTTCAGGCAGGCAAAACATCTGAACTTGTGTATAGTGTTATATATACCACTATACACAAGTTCAGATGTTTTTCCTGCCTCCAAAGAACCCAAAAAAATGCCCAAAAAAAACGCCTGCTACTAAACCGGCAAGGTGTGAAAAGCGAGAAGCCACTAACCTATTCTATAAGTGACCTAGTACAAACAATCTTTTTTTTTATGGTTCTGGACATGCTACAGAGCTGAAACTTCACAGGTACAATTTTTAGACCCCCCAGATACTAAATCCAAATCTTTTTTTTTTTTTCAATAATTGGCTCTCTATCAATTTTTAAGAACTTTTTTTGTGTGATTAATAGTCCCTGGGGTATGACCCAGAACCCTAGGCACTTTTTAGGGGCATTTATTGGGTTTTAGGGCTTCAAAATGGTGTTTTTTGATTACCGAAGTTCGGGTCCCATTGATTTCAAAGGGGTTCTGAAATCCGGGCCGAACTTTCGGGAAGTTCAGATGTTCTGGCTGAACCGAACTTTTGAAAAGTTCGATGATCCCTAGTGGAGAGGCGATATGTTGTCTGGTCACCACGTGGTTTAAACCTTAGATTGCCATATAATGCACGCGATTGTGACACAGTAGGAAAACAATTATAGATTTAAATCAGGTGTGAGGAGACAACACTGTGCTTAGTGATCTTTGGCTTCTCCCATGATGTTTATGTAGAACTTTACCTCTTTAGGGTTGTCTACCCCTGCAGTACAGTGTGCAAAACATCAGTCTTTCCCTTTCAGCCAGTGTTTATGTTGTGTATTTAATATGTGTATGTTAATATGTTATACAGCCTAATAGGCTAATTCAATAGGTAATAAACATATGAAAACCAACAGCAACCAATCATATTTTAGTGTCCCATAGTAAAATGTGGAAAATTGTTTTCCCTGTTAATTATACGTATGATTGGGAACTGTCTTCCTAAATAACATCCGAACCAGAGGCGGACTGACAACTCACGGGGTCCCCCGAGCAATATGAGATCATGGGGCCCCCCTGTGTCCCCACCCACTTTGAAGCTACACCCACATCTGTATCTTTTCTCTCTCTCTGTATCTCTCTTTCTCTCTTTCTCTACCTCCATCTCTTTCTGTATCTCTCTCCCTCTTTCTCCCTTTTTCTATCTATCACACTCTCTCTCTCGTTCTCTAGCTTTCATTCTCTTCCTCTTTGTGTATCCCCCATTTCTTTCTATCTCCCTCTATCTTGCTATCTCCATCCCTCTTTCTATCTCTCATACTCTTTCTTTCTATATTTCTCTACATCTCTCTCCATGTCTCTCTATTTCTATCTTCCTCTCTCTATATCTCTCTATTTTAATATATCCCTCTCTCTATATCTCTCTATTTCTATTTCCCTCTCTCTCTATCTCTCTCTTCCTCCTCTTTCCTTCTCTCTCTCTCAGTAGAAGATGAGATGAGATGTAGATGAAGCAGGCAGTGACAGGAGCGGAGTTGTAGTGGCAAGGGAGATGGAGGAGAAGTTAGTGTCTGATCCTGTTGGGTACTCACAGTGGCAGGGTACTTACTGTGAAGTTCAGCTCCCAGTCAGTGAGCAGTGCTTTGTGGCCCCAGGGGTTAGGCTGGGCCTCCAGGTTGTAACCTAGGTCAGGCATCGCAGAGGCCACATACTCCCGAGTCAGTCAAAGAAAGAAAATGACAGGTGGAGGAGTGGAGCCCAGACTGGGCTGAGAGTAAGATCAGAGCCACCCTAGAGATGAAGGGACAGCAGTGGCGGATAATGGGTGAGCTTCCTCTTCATCACTGGACCCCTCATCTTTGGTGGAGCCATGTACCCCAACTGTGTACACAGCTCACCTCTGCATCCCAGTTCACAGCTCACCTCTGACTCCCTCTCCACAGCTCACCTCTGCATCTCAGTCCACAGCACACCTCTTTGTCCCAGTCTACAACTCACCTGTGTACCCCAGTCCACAGCTCATCTGTGTGTCCCTCTCCACAGCTCACCCCTGCATTCCAGTCTACAGATCCCCTCTGCGTCTTTGTCCACAGTTCACCTCTGTGCCCCTGTCTACAGCTCACCTCTGCAACCCTGTCCACAGCCCACCTCTGTGTCCCTGTCCACAGCTTACCTCTGTGTCCCAGGCCACAGTTCACCCGTGTGTCCCAGTCCACTGCTCACCTCTGAATCCCTGTCCACAGCTCGCCTATGTGTCCAAGTCCACTGCTTACCTTTGCGTCTTAGTCCACAGCTCTCATTTGCATCCATGTCCACAGCTCACTTCTGCTTCCATGTCCACAGCTCACCTCTGCATCCCTGTCCACAGCTCACCTCTGCATCCCTGTCCACAGCTCGCCTCTCTGTCCTAGTCCACAGCTCACCCATGCATCCCTTTCCACAGCTCACCCCTGCTTCCCTGTCCACAGCTCACCTCTACATCCCAGTCCACAGCTCACCTATACATCCCAGTCCACAGCTGGCCCCTGCATCCCTGTTTACAGCTCCCATTTGCATCCATGTCCACAGCTCACCTTTGTGTCCATGTCCACAGCTCACCCCTGCATCTAAATCCACAGCTCACCCCTGCATCCTTGTCCACAGCTCTTACTTTTTCACCTAGCACCTCCTTTTCCTTAAAAGCTATCACCTCTACACCCAGTCCCCACCCATCCATAGCTGTGACTTCTGCACCTAGAAACCTCTGAAATACACAGCTATCACCTCTACACCCAGTCCCCACCCATCCATAGCTGTCTCTTCTGCACCTAGAACCATCTCCAATAAACAGCTGTCGCTTTTGCACCCATGCCCCCGACTGTCTACATTTCTAAACACTGAACTCCCCAGTCCTCAACAGCTCTCACTTTTGGTGCTGCACACTCCAAAACGAACCTCCTTTCTAGGGCTTACCACTCACCCTCCTTACAGCAGCTAACACTGTTTTATTAGACAACCGCCAATACAGGCACAGCACCCTTATACAGCAGCAGTGTGCAAGGCAACATAGCCGGCAGACAGCATCAACTCATTAACACGTCTTGGGTGCCAGCGCTTGCAGCTCCCCTGCCACCATATCTCAGGGAAGCTCTTCAGTGAGGTTAATTGGCAGAATGGAGGAGAGTTAGGAGCACTTAGAACTACACAACATCTGAAACAGCCTAGGGGGATGCCACTGAAATATTGGGGGGATAAAGCCCACCCCGGCACCCCTCTAGACCCTACCTTATCTCTGCATTCACACCACCCCCATCCCATGCCAGCCTGCTCCTCCTCACCTCATCTCTCATAGGAAGTAGGAGCAAGTGAAGTCCAGGACAAGAGCCTCTCATGGGGACCCCTACTGGTCCCAGGCCCGCAGGCAGTGCCTGTGTGCCCAAATATTCAGTCCACCCCAATCTGAACCTTAATTGAATGCAATTCACTTTGCTAAAGCACTCTGTATTAAATAAAAAAACATGTTTTTTTTTTTCTCAAAAAGACCCCATTTTACACATTTTTTAATCCTTTTTCCCCAGTACTGCTGATCTCCTCTAGTCTGTTCCAGCCAATTTCCTTCAACATGCACTTGCATCATTGGATGGGTGCAATGTGTGTTGGCATGATTCTTTGCAGTCTCCACCCAATGCACATGTGACAGGGTGGCAATGCAGGAACACACAACTGTTGTCACACAATACCATGAAGTTCCTGAGCAACCCTCCTATTAACCCTTCTGTTAGGATAACCAGGTACTTTTGTAATGTAAGCCTAAAAGAATGATACTCTTTGGAATTACGAATAAATTCACAGTCTGTATTCAGCAATAAACCTTTATTTTTGAATCTGTGAGCTTCATTTAATGTTCACAGCAAATACTAGACTTAAGGAAAAAAATTGATCTCAGTATTTATTACTGTGACGTGTTTGTTGATTTGTTTGACTTCAAATGCCCAAAGAGAAGTCAATTCCTTTGTCCACTGAGGGGCAAAGGAAAAAAATAATAATACATTTCCCTGATCTCAGTCTGGTAATTTAGGTGAATATAGGCCAGTGTAAAAGTGATTATATTGGTAAATAAATAAGAAATACATTAAATGTATACAATATATATATATATATATATATATATATATATATATATATATATATATATATATATATATATATATATATATATAATATATATGAAAAAAAGGTATAAAAAGAAGGTGCAGAGAAGCTAAACCTATTGTATGTATACTTGACTTCAATTCCTAAATCTTTATTCTTTTCTTATATAGAAAACAGAAATGTATATCCAGTAAAAAAAAAAAAAAAAATACTAAAAATACATATGTCTACATATATTATAGCATATACAACTTAGACAATTTGTTTTATCATATCCCTAATGTTTGTATTATGCATTGCTTGTAAAAAAAATGTAAACATATGTTGTCTTTTTAACTGATATAGATTAAAGAACATCTTGCTAAGGGACAAAGAACACTGGCAGCAGAAGGAATGTCTCAGGTGACCAAAACACTGCTCGATTTAACTCAGAGGAAGCATTTTTATGCGGGAGATCTACTGATCTCGGTGGAAATCCTCAGAAATGTCACAGACACTTTCAAAAGAGCAAGTTATATCCCCACATCTGATGGAGTGCAGGTAAAAAAAAAAAACTATCATGTCAGACTAATCTACCGATCTATCTATCTATCTATCTATCTATCTATCTATCTATCTATCTATCTATCTATCTATCTATCTATCTATCTATCTATCTATCTATCTATCTATCTATCTATCTATCTATCTATCTATCTATCTATCTGTCTGTCTGTCTGTCTGTCTGTCTGTCTGTCTGTCTGTCTGTCTGTCTGTCTGTCTGTCTGTCTGTCTGTCTGTCTGTCTGTCTGTCTATCTATCTATCTATCTATCTATCTATCTATCTATCTATCTATCTATCTATCTATCTATCTGCCTGTCTGTTAAATTATCAGTAGACAAATAGTAAAGTATAATATGAAAGAATTTTCAGAAACCGTCATGCTATGGTTCACTGCAGTAAAACTGAAAGGTTAGTTTACTAAAGGACTTCTTTTAGGCCTCATGCACACTGGGTATTTAGACTCTGTGGGTCAAATTCTACACAAATGCAGTGTCCCACTCCCTGCCAATTGCCTTTCAAGTATATGATGTGCTGAAATATGTGGTGGCTGGACACTGTACCGAGTGGTACATTTAAAGCTGTATGAGTTCAGGAATGTATTGAAAGGCTGCTGACAGCGGAACCCGTGCCTCCTGGGCACATGAAAATGAAAGATGATGGCGCTATATCAATAGTTAATATTATTTTTACAAATACTATTTTTAGATAGATACTATAAATATATATATATATATATATATATATATATATATATATATATATACAAAGTGACACCAATATCAAGTTTGCTTTATTGCCATCAAGCATAATATCTATGGGACTGCAAGCTGCTAATTTCCAGACAACTAAATTAAATAAAAACACTCCACAATAAACATGGAATAAAAATTTGGAAATAAACAACTCAGCTATTGTAGCTCAAGTTGTATTAAACCAGCCAATAATTTATTAATCACTTGTCCCCCTTTTACATAGAAAAGGTGACCCAACCATCATAAATAGGCTGTGACAAAATAGGGAGGGAGGGGAGTACGGCCGCTGAAGACTTCCTGAGGCGACTGACAGATATGCCCTCTCAGAACCACACTTTTATAGGGCTCCCCAAGCGTTCTAGAATATTCCAGCCCATGTAACTATGGGTTTCGAGGCTCCTACACACAGCAGTCACAAGGTACCCCATCACCTCTGTGTGACTCTATTCTCAGGGGAGCCTTGAAACCCCTTTAGCTGCTACAGTCCCATTAGAAACCCCCTATCCCTTTTATTTTATATGGGACTTCAAGCAGCTAATTTCCAGACAACTAAATTAAATAAAAACACTCCGCAGTAAACTTGAAATAATAATTTGGTTGCAGCCTTTATTCATTGGTTTAAATATATTAATATCAAATATCAATAAACAACACCATAATACATTTCCAGCAGAGTTCATCAATAACCTTTTCTCCAAGCATGAATACAAATATTGAAATAAACAGCTTAGCTATTGTGGCTCAAGTTGTATTAAACCAGCCATAAATGTAATAATAACTTGTCCGCAATGAGTCAGGAAACCCAAAAAAAGGACTCCTGAGTCCTGACTACCATCTCCAGCCCGCAGCCTGCTCAATAGCTGTCTGGAAATTCAAATTTAATATATCCAAGCCCATATCTGAAAGATGGATTCCATTTCTCCTATATAGACCTTGAATCCCACCTTCTCAGTCCCTGTGCCTAAAAGATGAGCTGTATCCTAAACTCATAAAATTTTCTATAAGTTTATTAATATGCTTCCTAATCTCTTCAAATACTGAAAGAACATCAGATTGTAACTAAACTAAACAAGGAATTATTTCAGAGAATATAATGTCAGTGTTAGGGGATAAGTAGCACGAATCTGAAAATCTAGATTCAACGTTTTTTGTCTACCTATATCATTTCCACCAAGATGTATTATCAACACATCTGGCAGTGGCCATCCATAAGCCAATCTACCCAACACTAACATCAACTTTCCCCAAACCATTCCTCACCTACCAAACCAAAATATTTTACAATTTACAATTTCCACATTTTCTCCGTAAACTCTTTCCATTGCTCTCTTATGGGCCCATAACACAAAGGAGTGTCCGATGATCCAACTATTTCTCTTTTTTCCTGGAAAAAAAATAAATCAGGTCTGATATATGATGCATAGGCATTTGATTTCCATCTACCTATCTTCTTAATCTTATCCTTATCTAACTAGCAGATTCAGTCGCTGCTCCAATCCTGAATGAATAACGTGAAATTGAAATTTCTTCTAACTGTAAAACTTTCAAACATTTGTTAAGCACTCTAATGAACTGAAACTTTGTCAGTGGTAAACTATCCTCGTGTATAAATAATAACTCCCCACCTAAATGTCTAATACTGAGGTACTGATTTAAAAGCCGTATTACTGGATTATTACATGTATATAAATTAATCCATGAACCTTTACCTATTCGGTCAGGTTTAGAACTTTGTAAGGAAATCTTAACAGAATGAGTATTAGATACCACTGATTTTAAAAGAAGGCAACTGTTACAATTACAACTATTATTAAGTGGTACTAGTTCAGAAATGTGAAGGGCCATACAAAAACATATGGAAAATGCTGCTTTGAACAAACAATCCTCAAAAGGAGAAAAACATATACCCTTAGTTCCTATGCAAATATTTTCTAGTATCTGAAGAGTAATGGGATGTTTGTTATCTACTGAAAATGTAGCTTTTTATAACCTTTCATGGCCTGTTGCACTGAAAATAAACTAAATATAGAAGGGAAGCCATTTAACTTTAGGAAAAAGGAAACTCCACATAATATTTTGTGGATAGGTGACCATGAATACTTTCTTTCTAATAATGAATTGAGAAATGAAAGCACTACATTATCATCAAAAGATGAGCAAGGAATATGGTTTCCATGAAGAAAAACTATCCATGAAAACCAGGCAGATGAATAACTTAGCCAAGTTGCAGGCGCCAAAGATTTCTTTATATTTTCATAAAATAAATTATTTCCCAAAGATGTTGTGGGCATATTGTACCAACTTTGTCTGCGTCCAGTAGAAGTTCAAAAAAACGGGTCATCTTTAACCGAGAGAGAGCGTCTGCTACTATATTAACTTTTCCAGAGATGTATGAGATCCTATGATGTTTTGCCTTCAATCAAATATTTAAAATTAGACATTTAGATACCACATAATGTAACAATGTTGTAACTGGTAGAGATTTGGATGATAAACAATTAATTGAATACATAACTCCTTTATTATCTGTACTAATAAGAAGGCAGTGGTTTCTAAAATATTTACCCCAAATTTCTAGCTCTACTACTATCGTAAATAGCTCTAATAAAACACTATTTTTTTTACCAACCTTGATTTTCCCACCTTAACGGCCATTTTTCAGCACACCAGTGATTTCTCCATATTGCAGCAAAACCAACACAACCTGCTGAATCAGTGAATAAGCAAAATTCTTTATCTGAAATTCATGCTGCAAAAAGGTTCTGACATTGAAGTGTGCTAAAAATTTAATCCATACTATCATGTCTTCCCGCATATCATGAGACATGTGCACATGTGAATAAGGGTTCTTTAAACCAGCTATTGAAGAATAGAGTCTTCTTAAAAAAATTCTACCCACAGGGGGAACCCTGGTTGCAAAGGCTAATGAACCTAATACATTTTGCATTTCTGTTAATAATACTTTCTTTTTACGAATTAAACCTATCAATAAACCCAAAATGTTTTGCAATTTTTCTTTGGGCAGGCAAAATTCCAAAAGAGATGCATCTATTGTGATTCCTAAAAATTCTAAACAAGTGGTCGGTAAAAAAAAAAAAACCTTCATTAAAACCATTATAATGCATGAGTGCCATGGCAAGATGTTTGGCAGGATCACCGGTGATGGAGCTTTTAAGAAAGGATTCTTTATTCTGAGATTGCATAGAAGAAGACATTTTATTAAAGCACTTCATAACTGGATGCCAGAACAGAAAGCACACTCATGTCTATAACAGCAATTTGAAGCCCAATTAGATTGGGCGTTATTAAAAGCAAAACAGATGCCTTCTTTATATGATGCAGGGTTACTATTGACTTGCAAATTCTGTTGACATACCATAGGAGGTTTTTGGGGCAGTAAAAGATTTAACCATAACCCAATATCTTTGCTTCCTCAAATCAGGTTTTTTTGAACAGCCAATATTTGTCCTAATGACTCTTCGTAAAAAGCCAACCTAAACCTAAATTTGTGTACGCCTTCAGAATTATATCAATATGATTAAATAAACCAGTGCTGTGCTCTGGAAATTTTTCACAGATAAATACAAAAAGCCTGAAGCTAGTTATTAAAAGATCTGCCCACAGGCCTTCTTCATCCTAATTTTTGTCTTTGTCCTGTCTGTGAAATTCCTTGCTCGATGGAATTAATGATAATTAATTTAATACATTTTTCATTCCATATCTTTTCTTTAACTGTAGCTGATAAATAAAAACCTAATGGCAATGGAGTGCAAGGCATGCTTTCTTTCATACACATTTCTGGCACACCATACATATTAGCATTACTTCTATCTAGCTAAGAAGAATCTGAATCTATAATAATTGCAGCTCTAGAAACAAGATTGGTTTGCTGCTCTGGCACCACCCCTATAAAACTAGAAACATCCTGTATGCTATTGTTAACAGCATTAGCTGACAAACCCTGAATGGTTGATATAGAGGACACTAGTTGTAATATAGATATGGACAGATTATTCAGAACTTCAGCATTGTCAGATAAGCCCTGTCAGCAACCCTCTTTTATAGGGCTCTCCAAGCTTTCTAGAATATTTTAGCCCATGTGACTATGGGTTTTGAGGCTCCCCCACACAGCAGTCACAAGGCACTCCATCACCTCTATGTGACCCTATTCTCAGGTGAGCCTTGAAGCCACTTTAGCTGCTGCAATCCCATGAGGAAAGGGACTGGGGATCTTGAAACCCCCTATCCCATTTATTTTACAATCCTGATGTGTGTATACTTGTCTGGGTGTTATGCAATGTTGGTTCTCTAATAGCAGATGCTGTGAGACCTTTAAGAGCATCTTAGTCAGTTTGCAACACATGCTTTGTGGTTCTTTGAAATGTTTAGTATCTTGCAAGTAACAGAAATAGGTATGGAGATATCAAGGGATCTGTAAACTATAAGCACGAAGAAGCTAAAATCTGAACAGTGTCCCTTTGAAAGAATATAGGAAAACATCCCCATGGGATGGAAGATTGAATACATATTTTCACATAATGCAGGTGTATAAGATCATGAGACTTACATGTGCTAAAGCTTTGTTAAGCCATTAAACAACATTGAATTGCATTGAATTACATTGAATTGCCATTCCATGTCAGTACACTTCAGGTTACATTATATTAGCTGTTAAATGATGCATTTAGCCTTCAGTCTGGTTAGAGATTCAGTATGGGCAAATGTCAACTTTCCCTCATCCTGTACATTCTGGCTGTTCTCCAAATTAGGCCCAAAAAGTATTCAGTGATTTATTATGTGACATCTGAACAGTGCTTACTTGTTCAACCCTAATTCTGCCAAAATAAATAGAGAAAATGTGTGCAACTTTTCAAATATGCTAACGAGACCGTAGCACTTACTGTATTGATTATGGCGTTAAATATTCCAGGCTCTTAAAAATACGCTTGTTGTAAACATAGATTTGAATTGCTAATAGTGATGCAGCATTGCTTTTTTTTGCATTATCTATGGGAAATATATAAAACAGGGTTATGAGAAAATCCAAATAAAACTAGTTTTCTTGGAGCAACACTGGAATAGATGCCAACCGTCCCAGATTTCCTGGATCTAAATGCTCTGTCCCAATGCTTCTGTGTCCCAGGTTACATCCTGAGCTCACAATATCTACCCAAACTTATCGAGCATGAACAGTAACTCAAAAAAGTATATTACTCAGTGAATTGCTGTCACAAATGGGCAAGTCCCGCAAAATTTAGGAACAGGACCGACCAGAAAATGGCTGCCCTGAGGGCCTGATATGAGTGGGCTGTGGGCAGGAGTGACAGGGGAATGAGATAAAGAAGTTGGCAAGTATGCACTGGCCTTTTATGCACAATAAAGTAGATGCTAACACCTAAAAATGGGTTGCCTCATTTTTTTTATTTTTTTAGCTAAAAAGCGTATGTTTAGCCACAACTTTTCTTTTTTATTAACTTTGGGGTAGACCTCTGTTCGGTTTTAACTTCCCTCTGTGCCTCTGCTTGTGAGTTTCACCTGCTCTGTTTCTCTCAGTTACTATTTTTACTTGGGCAGTAAAGGACCTTTGAGACCTGTTGAGTTCTGATGTGCATATGACCCAGTTACAAGTAATGTGTTGGTAAACATTGCAGTAGGCACCTTTAAATATAGTCAATAGGGTTAAGGCAAATATATTATATGTTTTTTTCTGGTCATAGCTTTAGAATTTTTGCTGGCGTAGACAGAAATAAAAATAACTGAAATGGTTCCCCATAATTTTTAAAACAAAAACACTTTTTTATTTAAAGAAAAGCACTAGCATTTTAATTATTCTCATTACAAACAGTGTATCATGGATGTTTGATAAATATATCCATTTGCATAATACAGTTTATATTCAAAATCTGTTTGCATAACACATAATTTTTTTTTCTTTTAGAACTTCTTCCAAATAGTAAGTAACCTCCTGGATGAAGAAAACAAAGAAAAGTGGGAAGATGCACAACAGGTAAGATCTTACTGTTGAAGATTTGACATTTATTCAATGGTATGTTACCTTTTAGATAAGCTATACATACAAATGAAAAAGCTGTAAACTGCACAATCAAATAAAGTTTGTGAAAATTATATGTAATTGGATTGTTCTATATGCAAACATGATTTAACTTGACTCAACATTGTTTTCATGCTCATAGATGTTATTGTTAATGTTATCTGGTTTATCTGATAACCAAAAATTATGATGTAATCCAGTTATTCCAAATTCTGAAGGCTTTAGACGCAAACTAGCATGTCCATCGCTATTTACACTATTTCTTTGTCCAAATATTTACATTTAGCTAATGCATTAACATAGTTTTTAGGCAATTTTTTTTTGCAGTTGACTTCAGTGTGCAAGGATTTATTACAAAATTACATTCTGAAGATTTAAGATTTAATGCTGGTTAGGTGAACAAAGTTACTGCTGTGACTAGGTAGTGAGACAAAAAGCAAAACCAAAAGTATGCAACCTACCGCGGAAAGTAAAAACAAACTGGCACCCTTTGAGCGCTGTTTGAAATGAAATCTGACATCAACTGGAACTATAGGAGACAGAGAAAACAAGCAGAGTATATTGTTTTGTTTAGGGATGTTTACCATACATGAACTTTAAACTGTTGGCTTTACTCAATAGCACAATACTTTGGCAACGAATGGAATATCAGTTTGTCTCGTCAATGCAGTTAGCCTAATGGAAGTTGACTCTAATGCTTCAGATTCAAGGATTTACTCATATCATTGCACTTTGGTTCAGTATAACAAACTGAATTATGCTTTCCATGAAAGAGAGTACATCACTGTTTTTTGTGTACATTTACCCAGTACAGGAATATTCCTTCTTTTTTCTACCATGGGCTTTTTGTATGTTTTGCTTCCTAGTTTACGTGATACTTTTCTTAGGTGCTGTAGTTTGGAAGATGGAATTTACAGGCTTTTCCACCAATCCCTAAATACTAGGATATCATGTATAAATACATACAGGCCAATACTGTGATCTTCAAACTCCTTTGTTACTACTAATAATTTGGACTTACATCTTACTGTTGTGTGATAAAGTGCTGCTGTGGAAACCAAGGGATAACTATGGTTAGATACAAAGTAGAGAATGGAACCCAAATACTGCTTAAATGGCATCAGGAACCTATCATCTGCTTGAACAAGTATGTCTGGAGCTCGTGTTTTTGGATTTATGGCATTTTTTTTTAACTCCAATGGCATCCAGCTGTCAACTAGACATTATCATGTCTTTAATGGAATTGTGTCCTAACAACCTGTATGGAAGAAATCATGGCATATGGAAATATGGATTTATGGTGTTTTTCCGAAAACCTGAGTTCAGCAAGACACAGTGGCTACCAGGTTTTTTCAGCACATCCTTTTTTAATGTGTACATTCTGCAGATACAACTTTCTTGTACACCTTTAACAACCATTTGAAAAAATATATATATATATATATTCGGGAGGGTATTGGGAGATGTCTACACACCCTACTTGAAAACTTTCAGCCTTACAGATGTTTGCAAGGGAATGTATATATATATATATAAATATATATATATATATATATTTTTGTGCTACCAGTTTCATACAAATCCTTAACACTATTGAGTGTGGAAAAACAAGTTATCAATTTGCACCGTTGGAACCAATGGGTGAAAAGCCCATTCATATTCACCTGCTGTGACCTCTACTACTTATTTTCATGAAAGTCTTTCTATATGCATAAATAGAATGAGAAACCTAAGCATCTAGCTGTTTTACATAAAAAATCTATTAACATACCTGGATGCATGTCATTAGTAAACTGGGTGCTATATTACAGTATTAAAAAAAAAAAAAAAATCCCTAGCCATGTGTATATACTATTTGAGTAAATTAAAGTGATAATTTAGCTAAGTATTTGTGGAACAAAATGAATGCTTGAACACATAACATGATTGAAAATGAATCCTAACACCATGACATGATTGACAGATTGTGAAGGTGCTTTAAACACCAGTGAGTATTTGTAAAGGTAATCTGAGAAGCTAGAAATAGGAAAGCTGCCTTTGCTTACTTAATTTTTTAATGTATGGGGACCAGTGCTATTACTTTTATCCAACCTTCACTAGCAAGTCATCAACTTGTAACAAACAGGCGAAAGAGTTATTAAAACTTACAGCCTTCAAAATTTCCACTCTTGTTCTGGCAGTAATGCTATAATTAGGATAACAGTTCAGAAGTCTACACCTTTTAAAAGCAAGTAAGCAGTGAACTTCATTACTTGTAGCCTTAAAGGCTCACTTTAAATTGAATGCTTGCTTCCTGACTGAAGATGCATTGAAAGTATATTTTTGAAAGCATATATATTTATGAGGGCAGAGGATTACCATCAGGGTACATGAACACAGTATTATACTCAAGAAAAAAAAAAATAATGTAAAGTTACTGTCAGATCATAACCCTATAATCATGGAGTTAGAATTATACACTGACACTCACCTAAATAATGTTGCAAACAAAATAAAGAATGGCACTATGCATTTTGAACATCATGGAACCTGTGATAAGGTATTTGTATATGGTGGAAAATAAATACAACTATAGGTAAAAGTATTTTAGTTCCACCTATTATAGTAGGATTTTAAACCTAGGTTTAACTGACATTTTAAAAGGTGGGCTTTTTATCTAGGATGACATGATTACTAAAAGCTATTACAAGCTTACTTTATTTTCCAACTTACAGTAAAAAAAAGAAAATATTATTCGCTCAACGACCGCCCGCCGCAGTACAACTGCGGCAAGTCGGCTCTGTCCCGCGAAACAACGTAACTGTACGTCGCTTCACAGGACTGCTAGCGGGGGCCCATTCGCCACAGGGGGAGCCAATCAGCGGGTCTGGTGGCCACAATTGCCGCCAGGTACCTGCGATCGCTCCTCATGGAGAAAGAATGACAGTCTGCTGTTGTAAACACAGCAGACCGCTGTATACTATCAGTTATGAACACAGGGATCCTATGTTCCTCCTATTTAGGAACACAGGTCTCTGTGTTCATGCAGAAAGCCCAACCCCCAAACAGTTAGAAAGCACCCCCTAGGGAACACATGTAACACGTTTGCCACCCTGGGGTTAACTCCTTCCCTGCCAGTATCATTAGTACAGTAACAGTGCATATTTTTAGCACTGATTACTGTAGTAATGTCACTGGTTCCCCCCAAAAGTGTAAAAAATGTAAATTAGGTGTCTGAACTGTCCCCTGCAATGTCTCAGTCCCGCTAAAAATCGCTGATCGCAGCCATTACTAGTAAAATAAATACATAAATAAAAATGACATAAATATTTCCCCTAGTTTGTAGACGCAATAACTTTTGCGCAAAACAATCAATATACACTTATTGGGATTTTTTTCCCCAAAAAATATGTGGAAGAATACTAATTGGCAAAAAAATTATGAAAACATTAGAATCAGAATTGTCGCTATTTTTTCGTTTATAGCGCAAAAAATAAAAATTGGGCAGGTGATCAAATACCACTAAAAGAAAGCTCAATTTGTGAGAAAAAAAGGACATCAATTTTATTTAAGTACAGTGTTGCCCGACTGCGCAATGTTCAGTTAAAATAATGGCAATATAGAAAACATTACCAAAGTGCGCTAAACAAATAATGAACCAAGTGTTCAAAAGTACATGGGTGGTGTCCAGGTTAATACCAAAATCATATATATTCAATCCAAACAAAAATACAAAAACTGTAAAAAAGTCTTTCTTTTCAAATTGGAGTGAAGGTGAGGGAGTGTTGGGAGGTGGGTGGGGCCTCGTCCCAAAAGATGATCCAAAGTGATTCTCAGTGGCCTGATATACACATGTGAACACCCAGTGTTAGGAGTGGACTCTTACCACAATGTGGAGAGATGTGAGCTTGTGCTATGTTGTGTCCAGAGGTCCCAACTGATCAAGCTGGCAGGGATGGCTCTCGGAATGGGCCGGAACAATCAGCTGCTTCCAAAATGGGGAGGGATCTGTAGGCTTCCAAGCAGGGGGAGATGCCAAGACAGAGCAAACCCAGAGAAAAGAAGAGGACTATAGTGCATTACCTTCGACTTTATTAATGAACTGAATGAAGATACACTTACACAATCCGGACGAACAAACAGCAAATACAGGGCGGTCGCGGATGTCTGCAGTACAAACCGGGACCTATGACAGCACAGCTGGCTCCCCCCGACGCGTTTCCACTAACAAGTCGGCTTCTGGGATTGGAGCTCCAATCTGGGTTTGCTCTGTCTTGGCATCTCCCCCTGCTTGGAAGCCTACAGATCCCTCCCCATTTTGGAAGCAGCTGATTGTTCCGGCCCATTCCGAGAGCCATCCCTGCCAGCTTGATCAGTTGGGACCTCTGGACACAACATAGCACAAGCTCACATCTCTCCACATTGTGGTAAGAGTCCACTCCTAACACTGGGTGTTCACATGTGTATATCAGGCCACTGAGAATCACTTTGGATCATCTTTTGGGACGAGGCCCCACCCACCTCCCAACACTCCCTCACCTTCACTCCAATTTGAAAAGAAAGACTTTTTTACAGTTTTTGTATTTTTGTTTGGATTGAATATATATGATTTTGGTATTAACCTGGACACCACCCATGTACTTTTGAACACTTGGTTCATTATTTGTTTAGCGCACTTTGGTAATGTTTTCTATATTGCCATCCTTTCACGTTTAATTTAATTTTCAGTGCTGCTTTCACTTCACTTTTCATCACTTTAGGATTGCGCACCTATTTTCTTTCACAGTTAAAATAATGCAGTGCCATATCGCAAAAAATGGCCTGGTCATTAAGGGGGTACAACCTTCCGGTCCAGAAGTGGTTAATTGTAATTGACTGCAGTAAATACAAGCACCAACACTTTTCTGCAGGTTTCTTAAAACAAAACTTTAGGAACTAAGAAAGAATTCCAGGTATAGATATTTTATACATGGTTACAATGGTCCAGCTTGGATAAATGTTACTATGTATATATTATACCTGGCAATGCCTCTGGAAGCTAAAATTCATTGAAATAAACACTGCTACTCCAATGATCTCCAATTACTTCTGAGTCCTGAGCTGAGCAGCTGCCCTGCTGTATTCTGAACACAGAAAGTTCTTTGTTGGGCATGGGAACCATTCAGAGAATGCTTTGCATTCTTTAAATGAATGAAAAGCTTTTTCTGATTGAACAAGATGGAAAGGTGGGATGGTGATGTCTTGGAGTATCCAGCACCACTGAGGGGGGGATTATTGAGTTAACCAGCAGCCACTTGCTTTATTAGAGGTGCCTTTTTAGACTGGTGCTGTTTGCTCCCCAAAATTTTTAAGCACCAGTGAACCTGCCAGTTGGCAAATTAAAAAAGCAGTATCTTTTCTTGTATGTGCCTGGATGATTGAAGGAAAAACATTTACATTATTATTTACTAAACTAATGTAAAAAGTGACTTTGAAAATTGAAGATTGACTTTACTAAGTGAACAGTCTTTACTTAGTAAATCAACCACAATGTCCCCTATGACATAAATATGGTCCAGCAAAGTGGCAGCTAGCGCAAGGCACTCAAATTACTTTACAAAAAGATCATTAAACTTTTGATTTCTTACTATGCCACCTCCGATAACCCACTGATGCATTTACAATATATTTTATTTATCACTGTCTGATGGAAAATAAAATGATGAGCTTTGTCTGCTTACAGTAATGTAAAGATAATATGATTTTATACAGTTTTTAAATGCATAAAGCTTCATTAATAATGAATCTCAGTAGTTGAAATGTGCATTAGGCTGGAATGATGTCAATTCATAGGTAGCAATACCAATATAATATTATTCTCACTATGCACCAACTAATTCCATCTACCTTGTCCACAAATAACCTAGCTGCATTAAAATTGCTTAGAACAGGATAAATATTGAATAACTATTCACAGATTTGTTGAGCACATTTGAAATATTTCTTAATTCGTGTTTTAACTATTATATTGCTCAAAGAGTATTGTATATGATGAAATCTTTGGCTATGCCTATATTCGTTAAGGCTCAGCAAAGACAAATTATTGAAACAAGGAATGAATGGATCTAAATGACCATATATATGTTTAAGTTTTATGGATCCTTTTAGAGAGATTTCTGCCAGTTAATGTGACAGCTACATTGCTAATAAATGGCCAATATGTATAAAAAAAGAAGATAGTGTAGATGGCAAAGCCGTTGCCTGAGTGGATGAGTCAGCTTTAAGGCATCCTGTGTTGTCATGGAAACAAGCATGTGTACTGCGGTGGAAATGGTTGCTTTGTTGATCCCAATACAATTATTTTGCAGGATTAGAAAAAAGAAAGAGGAAAAAAAAAAAAAAGATTGTTAACAACAATGTACATTCTACATGTTCAGAATGGTAACACTCTGTATTAAAAGATACAAGTGTTATCACTGCAAAGTGTGCCTTTGCTTCTAGTATTTGCTTGTAGGTTTTTCTATAGAAATGTTAGCTTCCTGTGAAAGAAAAATAGACTAGGTTTTATGGAGTGCAGCTGCAGAGGATAGAACATCCCCTTCAAATTAATTGCCGGAGCAACAAACCAGCAATTACGGTTTATATATGGATCGGATGTATGGCAGCACCCAATTTCCCGCAAAACTGCAGTAATGCAGCTGTTCATATTAGAAGATAGAATTTTTCAATAAACTAGAATCCAAAAGTAAGTTGTCTAAATATCCTACACATCAAATATATTTTCATCATTTACATAAAGATTAGTCATGTAGGATATAGGTGTATATGAGAGGACATCATGAATGTGCAAAGCCTGTAGCAACCATATTTTGATGAACTGCAGTCAGACCAATGGAAGGTAAGGCTTGGCCACGTTACTAAACTTTGCCAATTACTCTACTTGGGTGAGTCCAGCCAAAAACAACATTTTTAATTTTGGATACATCGTGGAAGGATTAAAATCTTTTTCTGTTGTTAACAGCTGTCTGGGGTTTTCTCACACTTTCTTTCCCAGTAACTATCATTTTACTAGACATGAGGTGAGGCAAATTATAAAACAAGGGCAGAGACATAACTAAAACTTTTTTTTTTACCTTCCAGACTTTACTTAAAAAAGTGTCTTTATCCATGTCTGTGTTTCTGTTGGAGAGTTTCCTTCTTGCCAGGTAGAAAGTTGTCAGCAGCACAGGAAGCAAAAGGACTCCTTTCAACAGAGCCTCAGATAGCAGTTAAAACCTGACAGGGGTTCTAAAACTCCCCCACTTGAGCCAAAACTAGGAAAAAATATTGGTTGGACATACATTTTAGCCACTTCTGAACCCGGAAGGTTTTACCCCCTTAATGACCAGACCATTCATTTTTTGTGATACGGCACCACGTTACTTTAACTGACAAATGCACGGTCATATTTTTCCAGCAATTTAGGCAAATATATATTTTGCTACATATTTTTGGTAAAAAAAAATCCCAAAAAGCATATATTGATTGGTTTGCGCAAACATTACAGCGCCTACAAACAAAACTATGCAATATTTTTATGGAATTTTTATTTATTTTTACTAGTAATGGTGGCGATCAGCGATTTTTAGCGGGACTGCAACATTGTGGTGGACAAATCGACATCTAACTGACGCTTTTGACACTTTTTGGGGACCAGTGACATTATTTCAGTGACCAGTGCTAAAAGATTTGCAATGTTACTGCACTAATGACACTGACAGGGAAGGGGTTGACATCAGGGGTGATCAAAAGGTTAGCAAGGGGCCATTCAAAAGATAGGTAAATCATAGGTTATCAAAGGGTTAAGTGTGCCCCTAGGGGGTGCTTACTTACTGTGGGGGGGTAACATAGATTGGGGAAGACAGAGATCCTGGAAATTTCCTTTGGGAACACAGAGAGCTACAGATAGCTGATACATGTTGTAACTCTCCCCTCTCTACTAAAAAATCATTTTTATTGCCTTTGTGTCACTGTTAGGGCTTGTGAAACATGAAATTGGAATGTTTTTTTACTGCCCTCTCACTGCTCCCCCTTATGCTTCTAAGGTAGAGGCCAGTAGTGCACACAGGTCTTGACAGAAATTAAAGTTCCTTTCATGTTCGGTGGGCAGTTTCCCCCTTCTAACATACATGACACATTCTGGTGAATGGGGCTATTCTGCAAAATTCACCCCACAACCGCATGCAGTGCATATAGTTGTGGCATGGTGGTGCTACATTTACGGGGTGAAAACAGGTAGTGAGAGGTGATATATCATGTACTGTACTCATAAATTGTCAAATGACCATGAAAAGTGCAGGAAATGGGAAGTGAGGAGACCCAACAATAATAACCCAAACAAAAGTTCTAACTTACCCTACTCTGTCCAAGGAAAAAAAAAAATTTTGGCTGGAGTTTTACTTAATTGAAACAAACCAAGGTTATGTTGTAGAACAATGCAGATATGTTGATTGATACTGTAAAATGATGTCAAACCGTTTGACATGTGTAACCTATTGTCTCCTATTGCTGCTGCAATATTTAATTCTAGATTTACCCAGGCTCTGTGGAGTTGATGCAGGTCATTGAAGATTTCATACACATTGTTGGAATGGGAATGATGGATTTTCAGAATTCATACCTCACAACAGGAAATGTAGGTAAGAATCAAACTTTAGCTTTATTTACTATTTTAATTGTCTATTCCAAAAATGTACACGGTTGGCAATATAATTGCCACTTATTTAGGACTATTTAGAGGTTCACCCTGACAGTAGAAGATAGCTGAAAAGTTAATGTGGTATCAATATTCAAAAATGGGCTGAAATTAATATCTGGAAGTGAGCTGTAATCTGAATAGAGGAAGGCCTCTATTCACCAAAGTATTTGATAGAGTATTCCATAAACTTTTAATTTACAAATTGAGGTTTGTTGGCAATGATGATGTGTATGTACCTGGATAGAAACTGGTTACAGGAGCATGTTCAAAGGGTGGTGATAAATAGTGTATCTTCTGAATAGTTTGGAGTTGTAAGTGGGGTTCCCCAAGACTCTGTAGTGGAAAAAAAATCTGTTTAGCTTGTTCATAAATTATACAGAGGTTGGTATAAATAGGTAAATCTCAGTGTTTGCTGATGATACAAAGATAAGCAGGGTAATCACTTGACAGCAGGATATAGCAACTTAACATGAAGACCTCAATAAAATAAAGGGGTGGGCAACTACATGGTAAATGAGCTTTAATATAGAAAAATGTAAAGTAATGCACTTGGGGGCTAAAAATCTGAATGCAAGTTACTTACTAAGGCGATGACCTCTGAGGAATTGAGGATGGAAAAGGATCTGAAGGTCCTAGTAGATCACATGCTTAGCTATGGCATGCAATGCCATGCTGCAGCAAGCAAAGCTAGCAGACTATTAACATGTATTAAAAAGGGTATCTACTCAAAAGATAAAACTATAATTTTTCCACTTTACAAAACTCTGAGTATTCCATTCAGTTCTGGTCACCAGTCCTCAGTGCTGAAACTGGAGGGATTCAAGAGAAGGGCAACAAAGCTAATAGGGGGTTGGAGAGCTTAAGTTATGAGAAATTACCTAAAACATTAAACTTATTCTCGCCGGAAAAGAGAGGATTAAGAGTAGATATGATTACAATATACAAACATCTAGATGGTGATTCTAGGATAACTATCTAGCTATTCAGTTCTTAGATCTAACTATTTAATTTTAAGTCTCTTAAGAAGACACACAGCCACTCATTTGGATAAGAAATAGTTTAACCCTAAACTGCATAAGGGGTTCTTTACTGTTAGCATGGTAAGGATGATGAACTCTCTTCGACAGTTGGTGGTGTCAGCCAGGAACATGTTGATTATTTTTAGAATTTTTTTTGCATCTTAGCAAATGCAATATACAGAGATATGGGAAATGGTAGTAACATAAACATATACACGCACACTCTCACAGGTTGAACTGGTTGGACTGTTGTCTTTATTCAACCTTACCAACTGTGTAACTATGCAACTACTGTATATAAACGTATACACACATGCACACATTCCCCACAGGTTGAACTGCATGGACTGTTGGCTTTATTCAACCTTATCAACTGTGTAACTATGCAACTACTGTAAATCATGGCAAATGGAAAATGTAAATTAAACTTTCATTTATTTAGGTCAGTTAGATACAATTTAAACTGCAGCATTTCCAGACAACTGTGCTTTTTCTCATGAACAAAGAAAATGTAGGCATAAGAATGTTATCTTCCCAAAAAAGACACTATTTGAGAAACAATGATGTATTGAAATTTGATACACAGGGTTTAGGCAACATCTCTGTAACAAATAAAAGCAATACTCAATAAATATGGCTACCTAAGATTATTACAGAAAATGCATCTTAGCAACATAACATTTTATGAGCTGGTTTCCTTAAGTGCTGCACTTCTAGAGACTGTTGAAAATACCTTATAAGAACACTGCATATCCAAATGATTAGTAAATGAACCAATACTGACAGAACAGTGGCTTAGTGGATGCCACTTCTGCCTTGAAGCACTAAGATCATCAGTTTAGGTGCCAACTATTGTGTTTACATAGGTTTCCTCCTACATTACAAATGCATGCTGGTAGGTTAATTGACTCCTGTCTATGTTATTAGATGCTATGCACACAAGCTTTTGACCTTAAGGCAGGGACTGATGTGACAGTACCGTATATGTAAAGTGCTGTTTAAATTGTTAATGCTATATAAATTCCTGCAATATATAAACATAGGCAGCTGAAGTTACAGGCAAATGTCCTATGTAAACAGTTTTTTTGTGCTGAGAGCACTTGCCCTGCACACTCCCAGCACAGTCACTACTGGGGATCGAAAAAGGTCCCGATGCATACTTGTAATTGGGAGCCTTCTAATAATGTGAAAACTGTGACAGCCAATCACAGCTGTCACATGACTCAAATGCCTGCCTCTGACTTCAGGCATTTAGAGGCTCTGAAAGGGAGGCAGTGGCAGGAAGGGGTTATCCAACCCTCTTACATTTTGGTCAAGAAGCCCTACCAAGAGGCTCAGCCCTACCAAGAAGCTAATTCAGTGTTCAATAGATTTTACCTACTGAGTACTGACCATTTAATGCATGGTTTTCAGGTAAAGTATTACTTGCTTATTTATTGCTTTATCAACTTTACTGTACTTTAAACACAGACAGTATAGGATTTCATCCTGCCATATGTTACCCAAAAGATATGAGATTTAATTTACCTCAGACAATATTCGGGTTAAATGAGAGTTCTTTGACCATAAGTAAAAGGTTCAAAACAGCAATATTAATGTATTGATAAGTAGCCTTGAAGCCTAAATTAATTCACAACAATTTTATCTCTAGTACATACAAAAATGAAAAATATTCATAGTTTAACCACTTGCCGACTGCCGCACGACTATTTACGTCGACAGTCAGCCCCTCACAGGCAGAGCGGCGTAGGGCTACGTCGCTAGCCTGTGAGGGTCTAGGGAGCGAGCGTGCGCCGCCGGAGGCGAGCTCCCGCGCGTGTGAACGGCAGACCCGATGTCCGCCGGTCACTTCGCGATCTTCGGGTGGAGAGGGAGAAAGGCAGGCGGCTAATGTAAACAAGCCGCCTGTCATTCTCCCCTGTGTATGAATGGTGATCATACGGTTCTACTATGTAGGACCGTTGATCACTGTTCATACACCTCAAGCCACAGCCAATCACAGTTAGAATCATGCCCCTAGGGACACACATAACCCCTCCCTCTCAAAAAAAGTTAACCCCTTCACTGCCAGTGTCATTTTACAGTAACAGTGCATATGTATAGCACTGATTACTGTAGAAATGTCACTGGTACCCCCAAAAGTGTCAAAAATGTCAGTCAAGGGTCCGATCTATCCGCCGCAAT